>NW_027139494.1:0-5000 GCF_035084215.1 Heptranchias perlo
TGAAGGAACGATGGATGGTACTTAAGGCTGCAGGACAGGACACATTCAGTAGTAGCCAAGCAGGAACTCTGGATGGTGCCTAAAGCTAAAGCACAAGGTGCATTCATTTGGACAACAGCAACAGTCTGAGGTGCGGGCCAGAACCAAGAGGCAGACAACATAGGGAGGGCGTTTCCCCCTCTGCCCACCATTTAAAACCTAACTTTTGCAAGTGACGCACTAAGGACTTGGTCTGTTTGTTTATAGCTCCCTGATGAGCCGCAAGATGGCGAAACCGGTCGGAGTGTTCCAAGAAGGAACGATGGATGGTACTTAAGGCTGCAGGACAGGACACATTCAGTAGTAGCCAAGCAGGAACTCTGGATGGTGCCTAAAGCTAAAGCACAAGGTGCATTCATTTGGACAACAGCAACAGTCTGAGGTGCGGGCCAGAACCAAGAGGCAGACAACATAGGGAGGGCGTTTCCCCCCTCTGCCCACCATTTTAAAACCTAACTTTTGCAAGTGACGCACTAAGGACTTGGTCTGTTTGTTTATAGCTCCCTGATGAGCCGCAAGATGGCGAAACCGGTCGGAGTGTTCCAAGAAGGAACGATGGATGGTACTTAAGGCTGCAGGACAGGACACATTCAGTAGTAGCCAAGCAGGAACTCTGGATGGTGCCTAAAGCTAAAGCACAAGGTGCATTCATTTGGACAACAGCAACAGTCTGAGGTGCGGCCAGAACCAAGAGGCAGACAACATAGGGAGGGCGTTTCCCCCCTCTGCCCACCATTTTAAAACCTAACTTTTGCAAGTGACGCACTAAGGACTTGGTCTGTTTGTTTATAGCTCCCTGATGAGCCGCAAGATGGCGAAACCGGTCGGAGTGTTCCAAGAAGGAACGATGGATGGTACTTAAGGCTGCAGGACAGGACACATTCAGTAGTAGCCAAGCAGGAACTCTGGATGGTGCCTAAAGCTAAAGCACAAGGTGCATTCATTTGGACAACAGCAACAGTCTGAGGTGCGGGCCAGAACCAAGAGGCAGACAACATAGGGAGGGCGTTTCCCCCCTCTGCCCACCATTTTAAAACCTAACTTTTGCAAGTGACGCACTAAGGACTTGGTCTGTTTGTTTATAGCTCCCTGATGAGCCGCAAGATGGCGAAACCGGTCGGAGTGTTCCAAGAAGGAACGATGGATGGTACTTAAGGCTGCAGGACAGGACACATTCAGTAGTAGCCAAGCAGGAACTCTGGATGGTGCCTAAAGCTAAAGCACAAGGTGCATTCATTTGGACAACAGCAACAGTCTGAGGTGCGGGCCAGAACCAAGAGGCAGACAACATAGGGAGGGCGTTTCCCCCCTCTGCCCACCATTTTAAAACCTAACTTTTGCAAGTGACGCACTAAGGACTTGGTCTGTTTGTTTATAGCTCCCTGATGAGCCGCAAGATGGCGAAACCGGTCGGAGTGTTCCAAGAAGGAACGATGGATGGTACTTAAGGCTGCAGGACAGGACACATTCAGTAGTAGCCAAGCAGGAACTCTGGATGGTGCCTAAAGCTAAAGCACAAGGTGCATTCATTTGGACAACAGCAACAGTCTGAGGTGCGGGCCAGAACCAAGAGGCAGACAACATAGGGAGGGCGTTTCCCCCCTCTGCCCACCATTTAAAACCTAACTTTTGCAAGTGACGCACTAAGGACTTGGTCTGTTTGTTTATAGCTCCCTGATGAGCCGCAAGATGGCGAAACGGTCGGAGTGTTCCAAGAAGGAACGATGGATGGTACTTAAGGCTGCAGGACAGGACACATTCAGTAGTAGCCAAGCAGGAACTCTGGATGGTGCCTAAAGCTAAAGCACAAGGTGCATTCATTTGGACAACAGCAACAGTCTGAGGTGCGGGCCAGAACCAAGAGGCAGACAACATAGGGAGGGCGTTTCCCCCCTCTGCCCACCATTTTAAAACCTAACTTTTGCAAGTGACGCACTAAGGACTTGGTCTGTTTGTTTATAGCTCCCTGATGAGCCGCAAGATGGCGAAACCGGTCGGAGTGTTCCAAGAAGGAACGATGGATGGTACTTAAGGCTGCAGGACAGGACACATTCAGTAGTAGCCAAGCAGGAACTCTGGATGGTGCCTAAAGCTAAAGCACAAGGTGCATTCATTTGGACAACAGCAACAGTCTGAGGTGCGGGCCAGAACCAAGAGGCAGACAACATAGGGAGGGCGTTTCCCCCTCTGCCCACCATTTTAAAACCTAACTTTTGCAAGTGACGCACTAAGGACTTGGTCTGTTTGTTTATAGCTCCCTGATGAGCCGCAAGATGGCGAAACCGGTCGGAGTGTTCCAAGAAGGAACGATGGATGGTACTTAAGGCTGCAGGACAGGACACATTCAGTAGTAGCCAAGCAGGAACTCTGGATGGTGCCTAAAGCTAAAGCACAAGGTGCATTCATTTGGACAACAGCAACAGTCTGAGGTGCGGGCCAGAACCAAGAGGCAGACAACATAGGGAGGGCGTTTCCCCCCTCTGCCCACCATTTTAAAACCTAACCCTAACCCTAACCCTAACCCTAACCCTAACCCTAACCCTAACCCTAACCCTAACCCTAACCCTAACCCTAACCCTAACCCTAACCCTAACCCTAACCCTACCCTAACCCTAACCCTAACCCTAACCCTAACCCTAACCCTAACCCTAACCCTAACCCTAACCTAACCCTAACCCTAACCCTAACCCTAACCCTAACCCTAACCCTAACCCTAACCCTAACCCTAACCCTAACCCTAACCCTAACCCTAACCCTAACACCTAACCCTAACCCTAACCCTAACCCTAACCCTAACCCTAACCCTAACCCTAACCCTAACCCTAACCCTAACCCTAACCTAACCCTAACCCTAACCCTAACCCTAACCCTAACCCTAACCCTAACCCTAACCTAACCCTAACCCTAACCCTAACCCTAACCCTAACCCTAACCCTAACCCTAACCCTAACCCTAACCCTAACCCTAACCCTAACCCTAACCCTAACCCTAAACCCTAACCCTAACCCTAACCCTAACCTAACCCTAACCCTAACCCTAACCCTAACCCTAACCCTAACCCTAACCCTAACCCTAACCCTAACCCTAACCCTAACCCTAACCCTAACCCTAACCCTAACCCTAACCCTAACCCTAACCCTAACCCTAACCCTAACCCTAACCCTAACCCTAACCCTAACCCTAACCCTAACCTAACCCTAACCCTAACCCTAACCCTAACCCTAACCCTAACCCTAACCCTAACCCTAACCCTAACCCTAACCCTAACCCTAACCCTAACCCTAACCCTAACCTAACCCTAACCCTAACCCTAACCCTAACCCTAACCCTAACCCTAACCCTAACCCTAACCCTAACCCTAACCCTAACCCTAACCCTAACCCTAACCCTAACCCTAACCCTAACCCTAACCCTAACCCTAACCCTAACCCTAACCCTAACCCTAACCCTAACCCTAACCCTAACCCTAACCCTAACCCTAACCCTAACCCTAACCCTAACCCTAACCCTAACCCTAACCCTAACCCTAACCCTAACCCTAACCCTAACCCTAACCCTAACCCTAACCCTAACCCTAACCCTAACCCTAACCCTAACCCTAACCCTAACCCTAACCCTAACCCTAACCTAACCCTAACCCTAACCCTAACCCTAACCCTAACCCTAACCCTAACCCTAACCCTAACCCTAACCCTAACCCTAACCCTAACCCTAACCCTAACCCTAACCCTAACCCTAACCCTAACCCTAACCCTAACCCTAACCCTAACCCTAAACCTAACCTAACCCTAACCCTAACCCTAACCCTAACCCTAACCCTAACCCTAACCCTAAACCCTAACCCTAACCCTAACCCTAACCCTAACCCTAACCCTAACCCTAACCCTAACCCTAACCCTAAACCCTAACCCTAACCCTAACCCTAACCCTAACCCTAACCCTAACCCTAACCCTAACCCTAACCCTAACCCTAACCCTAACCCTAACCCTAACCCTAACCCTAACCCTAACCCTAACCCTAACCCTAACCCTAACCCTAACCCTAACCCTAACCCTAACCCTAACCCTAACCCTAACCTAACCCTAACCCTAACCCTAACCCTAACCCTAACCCTAACCCTAACCCTAACCCTAACCCTAACCCTAACCCTAACCCTAACCTAACCCTAACCCTAACCCTAACCCTAACCCTAACCCTAACCCTAACCCTAACCCTAACCCTAACCCTAACCCTAACCTAACCCTAACCCTAACCCTAACCCTAACCCTAACCCTAACCCTAACCCTAACCCTAACCCTAACCCTAACCCTAACCCTAACCCTAACCCTAACCCTAACCCTAACCCTAACCTAACCCTAACCCTAACCCTAACCCTAACCCTAACCTAACCCTAACCCTAACCCTAACCCTAACCTAACCCTAACCACACTAACCCTAACCCTAACCCTAACCCTAACCCTAACCCTAACCCTAACCCTAACCCTAACCCTAACCCTAACCCTAACCCTAACCCTAACCCTAACCTAACCCTAACCCTAACCCTAACCCTAACCCTAACCTAACCCTAACCCTAACCCTAACCCTAACCCTAACCCTAACCCTAACCCTAACCCTAACCCTAACCCTAACCCTAACCCTAACCCTAACCCTAACCCTAACCCTAACCCTAACCCTAACCCTAACCCTAACCCTAACCTAACCCTAACCCTAACCCTAACCCTAACCCTAACCCTAACCCTAACCCTAACCCTAACCCTAACCCTAACCCTAACCCTAACCCTAACCCTAACCCTAACCCTAACCCTAACCCTAACCCTAACCCTAACCCTAACCCTAACCCTAACCCTAACCCTAACCTACCCTAACCCTAACCCTAACCCTAACCCTAACCCTAACCCTAACCCTAACCCTAACCCTAACCCTAACCCTAACCCTAACCCTAACCTAACCCTAACCCTAA
>NW_027139494.1:10000-176092 GCF_035084215.1 Heptranchias perlo
CCTAACCCTAACCCTAACCCTAACCCTAACCCTAACCCTAACCCTAACCCTAACCCTAACCCTAACCCTAACCCTAACCCTAACCCTAACCCTAACCCTAACCCTAACCCTAACCCTAACCCTAACCCTAACCCTAACCCTAACCCTAACCCTAACCCTAACCCTAAACCCTAACCCTAACCCTAACCCTAACCCTAACCCTAACCCTAACCCTAACCCTAAACCCTAACCCTACCTAACCCTAACCCTAACCCTAACCCTAACCCTAACCCTAACCCTAACCCTAACCCTAACCCTAACCCTAACCCTAACCTAACCCTAACCCTAACCCTAACCCTAACCCTAACCCTAACCCTAACCCTAACCCTAACCCTAACCCTAACCCTAACCCTAACCCTAACCCTAACCCTAACCCTAACCTAACCCTAACCCTAACCCTAACCCTAACCCTAACCCTAACCCTAACCCTAACCCTAACCCTAACCCTAACCCTAACCCTAACCCTAACCCTAACCCTAACCCTAACCCTAACCCTAACCCTAACCCTAACCCTAACCCTAACCCTAACCCTAACCCTAACCCTAACCCTAACCCTAACCCTAACCCTAACCCTAACCCTAACCCTAACCCTAACCCTAACCCTAACCCTAACCCTAACCCTAACCCTAACCTAACCCTAACCCTAACCCTAACCCTAACCCTAACCCTAACCCTAACCCTAACCCTAACCCTAACCCTAACCCTAACCCTAACCCTAACCCTAACCCTAACCCTAACCCTAACCCTAACCCTAACCCTAACCTAACCCTAACCCTAACCCTAACCCTAACCCTAACCCTAACCCTAACCTACCCTAACCCTAACCCTAACCCTAACCCTAACCCTAACCCTAACCCTAACCCTAACCCTAACCTAACCCTAACCCTAACCCTAACCCTAACCTAACCCTAACCCTAACCCTAACCCTAACCCTAACCCTAACCCTAACCTAACCCTAACCCTAACCCTAACCCTAACCCTAACCCTAACCCTAACCCTAACCCTAACCCTAACCCTAACCCTAACCCTAACCCTAACCCTAACCCTAACCCTAACCCTAACCCTAACCCTAACCCTAACCCTAACCCTAACCCTAACCCTAACCCTAACCCTAACCCTAACCCTAACCCTAACCCTAACCTAACCCTAACCCTAACCCTAACCCTAACCCTAACCCTAACCCTAACCCTAACCCTAACCCTAACCCTAACCCTAACCCTAACCCTAACCCTAACCCTAACCCTAACCTAACCCTAACCCTAACCCTAACCCTAACCCTAACCCTAACCCTAACCCTAACCCTAACCCTAACCCTAACCCTAACCCTAACCCTAACCCTAACCTAACCCTAACCCTAACCCTAACCCTAACCCTAACCCTAACCCTAACCCTAACCCTAACCCTAACCCTAACCCTAACCCTAACCCTAACCCTAACCCTAACCCTAACCCTAACCCTAACCCTAACCCTAACCCTAACCCTAACCCTAACCCTAACCCTAACCCTAACCCTAACCCTAACCCTAACCCTAACCCTAACCTAACCCTAACCCTAACCCTAACCCTAACCTAACCCTAACCCTAACCCTAACCCTAACCCTAACCCTAACCCTAACCCTAACCCTAACCTACCCTAACCCTAACCCTAACCCTAACCCTAACCCTAACCCTAACCCTAACCCTAACCCTAACCCTAAACCCTAACCCTAACCCTAACCCTAACCCTAACCCTAACCCTAACCCTAACCCTAACCCTAACCCTAACCCTAACCTAACCCTAACCCTAACCCTAACCCTAACCCTAACCCTAACCCTAACCTAACCCTAACAACCCTAACCCTAACCCTAACCCTAACCCTAACCCTAACCCTAACCCTAACCCTAACCCTAACCCTAACCCTAACCCTAACCTAACCCTAACCCTAACCCTAACCCTAACCCTAACCCTAACCCTAACCCTAACCCTAACCTAACCCTAACCCTAACCCTAACCCTAACCCTAACCCTAACCCTAACCCTAACCTAACCCTAAACCTAACCTAACCCTAACCCTAACCCTAACCCTAACCCTAACCCTAACCCTAACCCTAACCCTAACCCTAACCTAACCTAACCCTAACCCTAACCCTAACCCTAACCCTAACCCTAACCCTAACCCTAACCCTAACCCTAACCCTAACCCTAACCCTAACCCTAACCCTAACCTAACCCTAACCCTAACCCTAACCCTAACCCTAACCCTAACCCTAACCCTAACCCTAACCCTAACCCTAACCCTAACCTAACCCTAACCCTAACCCTAACCCTAACCCTAACCCTAACCCTAACCCTAACCCTAACCCTAACCCTAACCCTAACCCTAACCCTAACCCTAACCCTAACCCTAACCCTAACCCTAACCCTAACCCTAACCCTAACCCTAACCCTAACCCTAACCCTAACCCTAACCCTAACCCTAACCCTAACCCTAACCCTAACCCTAACCCTAACCCTAACCCTAACCCTAACCCTAACCTAACCCTAACCCTAACCCTAACCCTAACCCTAACCCTAACCCTAACCCTAACCCTAACCCTAACCCTAACCCTAACCCTAACCCTAACCCTACCCTAACCTAACCCTAACCTAACCCTAACCCTAACCCTAACCCTAACCCTAACCCTAACCCTAACCTAACCCTAACCCTAACCCTAACCCTAACCCTAACCCTAACCCTAACCCTAACCCTAACCCTAACCCTAACCCTAACCCTAACCCTAACCCTAACCCTAACCCTAACCCTAACCCTAACCCTAACCCTAACCCTAACCCTAACCCTAACCCTAACCCTAACCCTAACCCTAACCCTAACCCTAACCCTAACCCTAACCCTAACCCTAACCCTAACCCTAACCCTAACCCTAACCCTAACCCTAACCCTAACCCTAACCCTAACCCTAACCCTAACCCTAACCCTAACCCTAACCCTAACCCTAACCCTAACCCTAACCCTAACCCTAACCCTAACCCTAACCCTAACCCTAACCCTAACCCTAACCCTAACCCTAACCCTAACCCTAACCCTAACCCTAACCCTAACCCTAACCCTAACCCTAACCCTAACCCTAACCCTAACCCTAACCCTAACCCTAACCCTAACCCTAACCTAACCCTAACCCTAACCCTAACCCTAACCCTAACCCTAACCCTAACCCTAACCCTAACCCTAACCCTAACCCTAACCTAACCCTAACCCTAACCCTAACCCTAACCCTAACCCTAACCCTAACCCTAACCCTAACCCTAACCCTAACCCTAACCCTAACCCTAACCCTAACCTAACCCTAACCCTAACCTAACCCTAACCCTAACCCTAACCCTAACCCTAACCCTAACCTAACCCTAACCCTAACCCTAACCTAACCCTAACCCTAACCCTAACCCTAACCCTAACCCTAACCCTAACCCTAACCCTAACCCTAACCCTAACCCTAACCCTAACCCTAACCCTAACCCTAACCCTAACCCTAACCCTAACCCTAACCCTAACCCTAACCCTAACCCTAACCTAACCCTAACCCTAACCCTAACCCTAACCCTAACCCTAACCCTAACCCTAACCTAACCCTAACCCTAACCTAACCCTAACCTAACCCTAACCCTAACCCTAACCCTAACCCTAACCCTAACCCTAACCCTAACCCTAACCCTAACCCTAACCCTAACCCTAACCCTAACCCTAACCCTAACCCTAACCCTAACCCTAACCCTAACCCTAACCCTAACCCTAACCCTAACCCTAACCCTAACCCTAACCCTAACCCTAACCCTAACCCTAACCCTAACCCTAACCTAACCCTAACCCTAACCCTAACCCTAACCCTAACCCTAACCCTAACCCTAACCCTAACCCTAACCCTAACCCTAACCCTAACCCTAACCCTAACCCTAACCCTAACCCTAACCCTAACCCTAACCCTAACCCTAACCCTAACCCTAACCTAACCCTAACCCTAACCCTAACCCTAACCCTAACCCTAACCCTAACCCTAACCCTAACCCTAACCCTAACCCTAACCCTAACCCTAACCCTAACCCTAACCCTAACCCTAACCCTAACCCTAACCCTAACCCTAACCCTAACCCTAACCCGAACCCTAACCCTAACCCTAACCCTAACCCTAACCTAACCCTAACCCTAACCCTAACCCTAACCCTAACCCTAACCCTAACCCTAACCCTAACCCTAACCCTAACCCTAACCCTAACCCTAACCCTAACCCTAACCCTAACCCTAACCCTAACCCTAACCCTAACCCTAACCCTAACCCTAACCCTAACCCTAACCCTAACCCTAACCCTAACCCTAACCCTAACCCTAACCCTAACCCTAACCCTAACCCTAACCCTAACCCTAACCCTAACCCTAACCCTAACCCTAACCCTAACCCTAACCCTAACCCTAACCCTAACCCTAACCCTAACCCTAACCCTAACCCTAACCCTAACCCTAACCCTAACCCTAACCCTAACCCTAACCCTAACCCTAACCCTAACCCCTAACCCTAACCCTAACCCTAACCCTAACCCTAACCCTAACCCTAACCCTAACCCTAACCCTAACCCTAACCCTAACCCTAACCCTAACCCTAACCCTAACCCTAACCCTAACCCTAACCCTAACCCTAACCCTAACCCTAACCCTAACCCTAACCCTAACCCTAACCCTAAACCCTAACCTAACCCTAACCCTAACCCTAACCCTAACCCTAACCCTAACCCTAACCTAACCTAACCCTAACCCTAACCCTAACCCTAACCCTAACCCTAACCCTAACCCTAACCCTAACCCTAACCCTAACCCTAACCCTAACCCTAACCCTAACCCTAACCCTAACCCTAACCCTAACCCTAACCCTAACCCTAACCCTAACCCTAACCTAACCCTAACCCTAACCCTAACCCTAACCCTAACCCTAACCCTAACCCTAACCCTAACCCTAACCCTAACCCTAACCCTAACCCTAACCCTAACCCTAACCCTAACCCTAACCTAACCCTAACCCTAACCCTAACCCTAACCCTAACCCTAACCCTAACCCTAACCCTAACCCTAACCCTAACCCTAACCCTAACCCTAACCCTAACCCTAACCCTAACCTAACCCTAACCCTAACCCTAACCCTAACCCTAACCCTAACCCTAACCCTAACCCTAACCCTAACCCTAACCTAACCCTAACCCTAACCCTAACCCTAACCCTAACCCTAACCCTAACCCTAACCCTAACCCTAACCCTAACCCTAACCCTAACCCTAACCCTAACCCTAACCCTAACCCTAACCCTAACCCTAACCCTAACCCTAACCCTAACCCTAACCCTAACCCTAACCCTAACCCTAACCCTAACCCTAACCCTAACCCTAACCCTAACCCTAAACCCTAACCCTAACCCTAACCCTAACCCTAACCCTAACCCTAACCCTAACCCTAACCCTAACCCTAACCCTAACCCTAACCCTAACCCTAACCCTAACCCTAACCCTAACCCTAACCCTAACCCTAACCCTAACCCTAACCCTAACCCTAACCCTAACCTAACCCTAACCCTAACCCTAACCCTAACCCTAACCCTAACCCTAACCCTAACCCTAACCCTAACCCTAACCCTAACCCTAACCCTAACCCTAACCCTAACCCTAACCCTAACCCTAACCCTAACCCTAACCCTAACCCTAACCCTAACCCTAACCCTAACCCTAACCCTAACCCTAACCCTAACCCTAACCCTAACCCTAACCCTAACCCTAACCCTAACCCTAACCCTAACCCTAACCCTAACCCTAACCCTAACCCTAACCCTAACCCTAACCCTAACCCTAACCCTAACCCTAACCCTAACCCTAACCCTAACCCTAACCCTAACCCTAACCCTAACCCTAACCCTAACCCTAACCCTAACCCTAACCCTAACCCTAACCCTAACCTAACCCTAACCCTAACCCTAACCCTAACCCTAACCCTAACCCTAACCCTAACCCTAACCCTAACCCTAACCCTAACCTAACCCTAACCCTAACCCTAACCCTAACCCTAACCTAACCCTAACCCTAACCCTAACCCTAACCCTAACCCTAACCCTAACCCTAACCCTAACCCTAACCCTAACCCTAACCCTAACCCTAACCCTAACCCTAACCCTAACCCTACCCTAACCCTAACCCTAACCCTAACCCTAACCCTAACCCTAACCCTAACCCTAACCCTAACCCTAACCCTAACCCTAACCCTAACCCTAACCCTAACCCTAACCCTAACCCTAACCCTAACCCTAACCCTAACCCTAACCCTAACCCTAACCCTAACCCTAACCCTAACCCTAACCCTAACCCTAACCCTAACCCTAACCCTAACCCTAACCCTAACCCTAACCCTAACCCTAACCAACCTAACCCTAACCCTAACCCTAACCCTAACCCTAACCCTAACCCTAACCCTAACCCTAACCCTAACCCTAACCCTAACCCTAACCCTAACCCTAACCCTAACCCTAACCCTAACCCTAACCCTAACCCTAACCCTAACCCTAACCCTAACCCTAACCCTAACCCTAACCCTAACCCTAACCCTAACCCTAACCCTAACCCTAACCCTAACCCTAACCCTAACCCTAACCCTAACCCTAACCCTAACCTAACCCTAACCCTAACCCTAACCCTAACCCTAACCCTAACCCTAACCCTAACCCTAACCCTAACCCTAACCCTAACCCTAACCCTAACCCTAACCCTAACCCTAACCCTAACCCTAACCCTAACCCTAACCCTAACCCTAACCCTAACCCTAACCCTAACCCTAACCCTAACCCTAACCCTAACCCTAACCCTAACCCTAACCCTAACCCTAACCCTAACCCTAACCCTAACCCTAACCCTAACCCTAACCCTAACCTAACCCTAACCCTAACCCTAACCCTAACCCTAACCCTAACCCTAACCCTAACCCTAACCCTAACCCTAACCCTAACCCTAACCCTAACCCTAACCCTAACCCTAACCCTAACCCTAACCCTAACCCTAACCCTAACCCTAACCCTAACCCTAACCCTAACCCTAACCCTAACCCTAACCCTAACCCTAACCCTAACCCTAACCCTAACCCTAACCCTAACCCTAACCCTAACCCTAACCCTAACCCTAACCCTAACCCTAACCCTAACCCTAACCCTAACCCTAACCCTAACCCTAACCCTAACCCTAACCCTAACCCTAACCCTAACCCTAACCCTAACCCTAACCCTAACCCTAACCCTAACCCTAACCCTAACCCTAACCCTAACCCTAACCCTAACCCTAACCCTAACCCTAACCCTAACCCTAACCCTAACCCTAACCCTAACCCTAACCCTAACCCTAACCCTAACCCTAACCCTAACCCTAACCCTAACCCTAACCCTAACCCTAACCCTAACCCTAACCCTAACCCTAACCCTAACCCTAACCCTAACCCTAACCCTAACCCTAACCTAACCCTAACCCTAACCCTAACCCTAACCCTAACCCTAACCCTAACCCTAACCCTAACCCTAACCCTAACCCTAACCCTAACCCTAACCCTAACCCTAACCCTAACCCTAACCCTAACCCTAACCCTAACCCTAACCCTAACCCTAACCCTAACCCTAACCCTAACCCTAACCCTAACCCTAACCCTAACCCTAACCCTAACCCTAACCCTAACCTAACCCTAACCCTAACCCTAACCCTAACCCTAACCCTAACCCTAACCCTAACCCTAACCCTAACCCTAACCCTAACCCTAAACCCTAACCCTAACCCTAACCCTAACCCTAACCCTAACCCTAACCCTAACCCTAACCCTAACCCTAACCCTAACCCTAACCCTAACCCTAACCCTAACCCTAACCCTAACCCTAACCCTAACCCTAACCCTAACCCTAACCCTAACCCTAACCCTAACCCTAACCCTAACCCTAACCCTAACCCTAACCCTAACCCTAACCCTAACCCTAACCCTAACCCTAACCCTAACCCTAACCCTAACCCTAACCCTAACCCTAACCCTAACCCTAACCCTAACCCTAACCCTAACCCTAACCCTAACCCTAACCCTAACCCTAACCCTAACCCTAACCCTAACCCTAACCCTAACCCTAACCCTAACCCTAACCCTAACCCTAACCCTAACCCTAACCCTAACCCTAACCCTAACCCTAACCCTAACCCTAACCCTAACCCTAACCCTAACCCTAACCCTAACCCTAACCCTAACCCTAACCCTAACCCTAACCCTAACCCTAACCCTAACCCTAACCTAACCCTAACCCTAACCTAACCCTAACCCTAACCCTAACCCTAACCCTAACCCTAACCCTAACCCTAACCCTAACCCTAACCCTAACCCTAACCCTAACCCTAACCCTAACCCTAACCCTAACCCTAACCCTAACCCTAACCCTAACCCTAACCCTAACCTAACCCTAACCCTAACCCTAACCCTAACCCTAACCCTAACCCTAACCCTAACCCTAACCCTAACCCTAACCCTAACCCTAACCCTAACCCTAACCCTAACCCTAACCCTAACCCTAACCCTAACCCTAACCCTAACCCTAACCCTAACCCTAACCCTAACCCTAACCCTAACCCTAACCCTAACCCTAACCCTAACCCTAACCCTAACCCTAACCCTAACCCTAACCCTAACCCTAACCTAACCCTAACCCTAACCCTAACCCTAACCCTAACCCTAACCCTAACCCTAACCCTAACCCTAACCCTAACCCTAACCCTAACCCTAACCCTAACCCTAACCCTAACCCTAACCCTAACCCTAACCCTAACCCTAACCCTAACCCTAACCCTAACCCTAACCCTAACCCTAACCCTAACCCTAACCCTAACCCTAACCCTAACCCTAACCCTAACCCTAACCCTAACCCTAACCCTAACCCTAACCCTAACCCTAACCCTAACCCTAACCCTAACCCTAACCCTAACCCTAACCCTAACCCCTAACCCTAACCCTAACCCTAACCCTAACCCTAACCCTAACCCTAACCCTAACCCTAACCCTAACCCTAACCCTAACCCTAACCCTAACCCTAACCCTAACCCTAACCCTAACCCTAACCCTAACCCTAACCCTAACCCTAACCCTAACCCTAACCCTAACCCTAACCCTAACCCTAACCCTAACCCTAACCCTAACCCTAACCCTAACCCTAACCCTAACCCTAACCCTAACCCTAACCCTAACCCTAACCCTAACCCTAACCCTAACCCTAACCCTAACCCTAACCCTAACCCTAACCCTAATACCACCAGGAAGACCCATTGTGTCAGACTGTGGTAGTGAATCCTACAGGATAGCAGAATACATTGACTCATTCCTAAACCCCTTATCACAGAAGCACCCTAGCTACATTAAAGACACTTACCACTTCATAGAAATAGTGAACTCACTGACCGTACCCCCGAACGCAATACTCTTTACCATGGACATTGAAAGCCTATACACAAACATAGAAACAGACAGAGGCATACAGGCAGTGGAAAATATCCTTAGAAAGTTCCCCCAACCCCACAGACCAGATGCAGCCATAATCCAGCTATTACACCTAGGACTAACAAAAAATGACTTTGAATTCCAGGAGCAATTCTACCTACAGATTAAGGGCACGGCTATGGGCAAGAAATTTGCCCCGGCCTACGCAAACATATACATGGCAGACTGGGAAAACACAGTCTTTGAAAAGTGTTCCAGGCTCCCGATGTGTTATTACAGATACCTGGATGACATATGGGGAGTCTGGACTCACACAGAAACAGAATTGCAAGAATTTGTAGGTATTCTCAACAGTCACCACCAATCTATTAAACTTAAAGTTACAACACATAGAGAAAGTGTGGATTTCCTGGACACCACAGTATTTAAATTACAACAGGAGAATAACAGCCACAAGCTAGCAACAAAGGTATTCTTTAAAGAAACAGACACACACACACTCCTGCACATAAACAGCCACCATCCAAAACATACCTTTCGGGGGCTGGTGAAGTCACAACTGACACGTTTTCACCGCATATGCACAAACGGAGAGGACTTTAGGGAAGCCACCACAACCCTATTTACTGCACTGAGACAGAGAGGTTACACAAAAAGGTTCCTCAGGCACCTTAAGTCTGATTTCCTGAGGGGACTGAATAGCCCACGGCCAAACAGAGAAGTAGCAAGACTACCACTGATAACGACATACGATACAATGACCAAACTAATACACGGAGTGATTAAAACCCAATTTGGGAAACTAAAAGAGGATGTTGACACACTTAGTCGATACCACATAACGTCGGCATACAAAAGAACTCGGAACCTTCGCGACATGCTGGTTCGGAGCAGGATAAGAAAACAGACAACCCAGAACTGCACAAACCCAAAATGTGGGACGTGTAAATACCTAATAATCCGCAAAATGATACAAAATAGACACACAGGAAAAGCAGCCCTAATTAAACAAAGAATTACATGTGAACAGCACAATGCTGTTTATGCAATTCGATGCAAACAATGCCACATCTTGTATGTAGGAGAAACAGGGAATAGTCTAAGGATGAGGCTCACAGGGCACCTCAGTGCTATTAGAACAAAGGATGTATACAAACCTACCTCCCGACACTTCATGGAGCATGGTCTTGAATCCCTGGAATTTATGGGGTTGGAGACCAACATGAACTGGACAACCTCACAAAGGAAGAGGAGGGAAAAACACTGGATAACAACCCTACAAACTCAGTTACCAAAAGGCTTAAATCAGATCTAAAATGGGGGAAATCCAACATCAAAAAACAAAACTGCCCCGACCTTAATTACCACAAATCCCAACCCCAACTTGATAAACCTCCCAAACCGCAACCACACCACACCCTACCCTAATCACAATAAACAGAGCTAACCCCTACTGTTTAAGCTAACCAAAACCACTAAACCCCACACTGCCCACAACAAACAGACCAAAGCCCCAACCCTAACTACAAACAGACCACATCCATATCCCAAATCCTAACTCCAAATGCACCCCACTCTACCCCTAAAGCCTAACCGTAACTCTAATACAGCAAACCTAATCTCCCACCCCACCCCTAAAATCTAAGCCTAACACACCCCACCCTACTCCTAAACCCTGACCCTCACTTAACCCTACCCCTAATGCAACCCTAACCCATAACTCCAACCCCCCAGCCCTGAATCTAATCACAACTCTCCAAATGCACCCCACTCTACCCCTAAAGCCTAACCGTAACTCTAATACAGCAAACCTAATCTCCCACCCCACCCCTAAAATCTAAGCCTAACACACCCCACCCTACTCCTAAACCCTGACCCTCACTTAACCCTACCCCTAATGCAACCCTAACCCATAACTCCAACCCCCCAGCCCTGAATCTAATCACAACTCTGACCCTGGACCCTAACCCTGATGCACCCTACCCTACCCCTAAACACCTAACCCTAACCCTGATGCACCCTACCCTACCCCTAAACACCTAACCCTAACCCTGATGCACCCAACCCTACCCCTAAAACATAACCCTAACCCCACCCCACCCCTAAACACCTAACCCTAACCCTGATGCACCCCAACCTAACCCCAATATAGCCCTGAACCTAACTGCGACCCTGACCCTCACCTAACCCCAACACTAACCCCAGTGCAGCAACCCTAACCCTAACCTGAACCCCCCAACCTCAATACAACATAACCCTAACACTACGTAAAATAAAGGGTAGAGTTCCAACACCAATAATAATAACTAAATACGACATAGAGGCCATAAATTGGCAAAACCCAGGAACTGATTATAACCCCAGAGGGGGATCAAAGGATTACGGATCAAGAAATTACTAAGAAGCGATCGACAAGAAAAAGAAGCCAGGTGGTAAGGTAAAGCGTGGGCCAACCAAAAGTGGCAGGTATAAGTGACAAGAAGCTCAAGGGATGAGTGAGAATACGAACACAAGAGGGTGTAACTACCCTCCTGCCCACACCATACAACCTAACCCTAACCCTAACCCTAACCCTAACCCTAACCCTAACCCTAACCCTAACCCTAACCCTAACCCTAACCCTAACCCTAACCCTAACCCTAACCCTAACCCTAACCCTAACCCTAACCCTAACCCTAACCCTAACCCTAACCCTAACCCTAACCCTAACCCTAACCCTAACCCTAACCCTAACCCTAACCCTAACCCTAACCCTAATGCAGTGACCCTAACCCTAACCCTAACCCTAACCCTAACCCTAACCCTAACCCTAACCCTAACCCTAACCCTAACCCTAACCCTACCCTAACCCTAACCCTAACCCTAACCCTAACCCTAACCCTAACCCTAACCCTAACCCTAACCCTAACCCTAACCCTAATGCAGCCCTAACCCTAACCCTAACCCTAACCCTAACCCTAACCCTAACCCTAACCCTAACCCTAACCCTAACCCTAACCCTAACCCTAACCCTAACCCTAACCCTAACCCTAACCCTAACCCTAACCCTAACCCTAACCCTAACCCTAACCCTAACCCTAACCCTAACCCTAACCCTAACCCTAACCCTAACCCTAACCCTAACCCTAACCCTAACCCTAACCCTAACCCTAACCCTAACCCTAACCCTAACCCTAACCCTAACCCTAACCCTAACCCTAACCCTAACCCTAACCCTAACCCTAACCCTAACCCTAACCCTAACCCTAACCCTAACCCTAACCCTACAAACTCAGTTACCAAAGGGCTTAAATCAGATCTAAAATGGGGGAAATCCAACATCAAAAAACAAAACTGCCCCGACCTTAATTACCACAAATCCCAACCCCAACTTGATAAACCTCCCAAACCGCAACCACACCACACCCTACCCTAATCACAATAAATAGAGCTAACCCCTACTGTTTAAGCTAACCAAAACCACTAAACCCCACACTGCCCACAACAAACAGACCAAAGCCCCAACCCTAACTACAAACAGACCACATCCATATCCCAAATCCTAACTCCAAATGCACCCCACTCTACCCCTAAAGCCTAACCGTAACTCTAATACAGCAAACCTAATCTCCCACCCCACCCCTAAAATCTAAGCCTAACACACCCCACCCTACTCCTAAACCCTGACCCTCACTTAACCCTACCCCTAATGCAACCCTAACCCATAACTCCAACCCCCCAGCCCTGAATCTAATCACAACTCTCCAAATGCACCCCACTCTACCCCTAAAGCCTAACCGTAACTCTAATACAGCAAACCTAATCTCCCACCCCACCCCTAAAATCTAAGCCTAACACACCCCACCCTACTCCTAAACCCTGACCCTCACTTAACCCTACCCCTAATGCAACCCTAACCCATAACTCCAACCCCCCAGCCCTGAATCTAATCACAACTCTCCAAATGCACCCCACTCTACCCCTAAAGCCTAACCGTAACTCTAATACAGCAAACCTAATCTCCCACCCCACCCCTAAAATCTAAGCCTAACACACCCCACCCTACTCCTAAACCCTGACCCTCACTTAACCCTACCCCTAATGCAACCCTAACCCATAACTCCAACCCCCCAGCCCTGAATCTAATCACAACTCTCCAAATGCACCCCACTCTACCCCTAAAGCCTAACCGTAACTCTAATACAGCAAACCTAATCTCCCACCCCACCCCTAAAATCTAAGCCTAACACACCCCACCCTACTCCTAAACCCTGACCCTCACTTAACCCTACCCCTAATGCAACCCTAACCCATAACTCCAACCCCCCAGCCCTGAATCTAATCACAACTCTCCAAATGCACCCCACTCTACCCCTAAAGCCTAACCGTAACTCTAATACAGCAAACCTAATCTCCCACCCCACACCTAAAATCTAAGCCTAACACACCCCACCCTACTCCTAAACCCTGACCCTCACTTAACCCTACCCCTAATGCAACCCTAACCCATAACTCCAACCCCCCAGCCCTGAATCTAATCACAACTCTCCAAATGCACCCCACTCTACCCCTAAAGCCTAACCGTAACTCTAATACAGCAAACCTAATCTCCCACCCCACCCCTAAAATCTAAGCCTAACACACCCCACCCTACTCCTAAACCCTGACCCTCACTTAACCCTACCCCTAATGCAACCCTAACCCATAACTCCAACCCCCCAGCCCTGAATCTAATCCCCTACCCTGATGCACCCTACCCTACCCCTAAACACCTAACCCTAACCCTGATGCACCCTACCCTACCCCTAAACACCTAACCCTAACCCTGATGCACCCAACCCTACCCCTAAAACATAACCCTAACCCCACCCCACCCCTAAACACCTAACCCTAACCCTGATGCACCCCAACCTAACCCCAATATAGCCCTGAACCTAACTGCGACCCTGACCCTCACCTAACCCCAACACTAACCCCAGTGCAGCAACCCTAACCCTAACCTGAACCCCCCAACCTCAATACAACATAACCCTAACACTACGTAAAATAAAGGGTAGAGTTCCAACACCAATAATAATAACTAAATACGACATAGAGGCCATAAATTGGCAAAACCCAGGAACTGATTATAACCCCAGAGGGGGATCAAAGGATTACGGATCAAGAAATTACTAAGAAGCGATCGGCAAGAAAAAGAAGCCAGGTGGTAAGGTAAAGCGTGGGCCAACCAAAAGTGGCAGGTATAAGTGACAAGAAGCTCAAGGGATGAGTGAGAATACGAACACAAGAGGGTGTAACTACCCTCCTGCCCACACCATACAACCTAACATTCAGGAGTGACACGCTTTACATTACCACAGACAAAAAAAGATATAAATGCCAAGAAAAGAAAACCCAGAGAATATATCTTGCAAATACCTTAAATCTAAACTTGATCAGTGAGGTAGATGGTTAAATAACTTTTTGTTCCCCTTTTCCCCCCCCCACAAAAAAAGCAGCAAGCAACTTATAAAAATAGGGAGCACCAAGGAGGTTTTTTTAAATTTTAAAATCTAAAATATTTAAAAGGTGCACTTAAAATAAAGCATGGCTGGAAATGTGGGTCTGACAGACATGGAACTCATCTTCCCAAACCCCCCCCCCCCCCCCCACGAGGTTTGGGACAGCAATAAGGGCACAAAAGATTACATATTTTTAAAAAAAGTTGTAGTTCCCATAGACACGGTCTCTGGACATGGATGCGGGGACGGCCCCTTTAAGAGATGCCTGGTGCTGCGGGGACGGCCCCTTTAAGAGATGCCTGGTGCTGCGGGGAACGCGACAGCAGGGAGCTGCTGGATATCGACCTCGGTTTTTTTAAAAGAAACCCTTTCCCCGGGGATCTGGAGGAGTTGGGGACACGGGTGAGAATCCGATAACTTTATCTAGTCTTTAGATTTTGAGCGTTCACCGGGTGATTTTTATCTTTGAAATCGGGTTTTTTTCTCAGCGACTGAAAAGCGAGCGCCGCGTGAGGCATTCTGGGATATGGAGTTCTCTCGGGTCAAACACGAGGGCAAGACCCGTAAATAAAAGGGTTTACTTGGTCTCTCTGGGGCTGGGGGACCTTTCTTTCCCCCTCCTCTCCCCCCGGGGGGCGGGTGGCAGCGGTTACGGGAGTTTTTATGGGGAATCGGACCTTGGAAATCAAAATTTTGTTCCACGCGGCCGCTGAAAAGCGAGCGCCGGTGAGGCATTCTGGGATATGGAGTTCTCTCGGGTCAAACACGAGGGCAACGCTCTTAAATAAAAGGGTTTACTCTGGTTTTTTGGGGCTGGGGGACCTTTCTTTCCCCCTCCTCTCCCCCCGGGGGGGTGGGTGGCGGCGGATTCGGGAGTTTTTTTTGGGAATCGGACCTTGGAAATCGGTTTTTTTTCTGCGCGGCCGCTGAAAAGCGAGCGACGCGTGAGGCATTCTGGGAGATTGAGTTTCGTTTAACGAGCGATCGGGTTTAAAAAGGAGGAAATCGGTGGGAAGTTTAATTAATTGTTTAAAATACCCTCATAATTAAAAGGCACAGCCGGAGGTGGGGGTTTGGAGAAGTAGCTTCATGTTTTTATTTAAAAAATGAGGTGAGGCGGACAGGTAATCAAGCCCCGGGGTCAGCAGACAGTCAGACTCCGTGGCGCCAGAATGACCTGGAGCATTAAAACAGATTCAAAGGTTAAAAAGCAATATTTTTAAAAACATTACCTCAAAAAAAATAACCCCAAACATCTAAGATAAACTAAAGGAACATTAAAACATTAGGTTAAAAAAATATAATTTAAAAATAACGAACACGTGGAGCGAAGGGGGCGGGGCCAGCCCTGCATGAGACAGGACTCATTACATACAGGACAGAAATTCTAACCAATCCCAGGTCAAGGCTAGCCTGCTTGTGGGCGGGAACAAAACTTCAGCCAACAGTAGCACACAGGGGAGGGGCCAGTCCAAGGCTCCGTACTTATAAACAACTGTAAACAAAGTTAAAATCCTTTCTCCCTGATGAAGCTTAAGGATAAGCGAAACGTCGGAGAAAAAAAGATTCCAGGCCGGAGAACTTACTGAACGAAAGAGTTTTTGGATAGTACTGTTGCAGGCAGAGAACCATCGAAGCCAGAGAGCCACCGGAGGGGAGGTGAGACCGGTGGAAAAAGAGCCTTTCCAGGCGGGACAGCCGGCTGAGCTGGGGAGTGTTTGGAGGACGCAGTCCCAGGCAGGAGACCATCTGAGCCAGGGAGCCACCGTGGGTACTGTTGCAGGCAGAGAACCATCGAAGCCAGAGAGCCACCGGAGGGGAGGTGAGACCGGTGGAAAAAGAGCCTTTCCAGGCGGGACAGCCGGCTGAGCTGGGGAGTGTTTGGAGGACGCAGTCCCAGGCAGGAGACCATCTGAGCCAGGGAGCCACCGTGGGGTGAGATTACAGTTACTAGCGGGGACCTCTATTACCAAATAGAAGCTAGTAACATCTTTTAAAACCTTTTGCACCTTTCTACACCCAGGGAATGGCTAACACTATGCGGAACACATGCAGGTTGTCTGACAACCGTACGCATATGAGGTCGGACCCTGGTACACATAGGTGTCTCCCCGTAGCCAGGGATGAATTTGCTACAACAGTGAGAATAATTTATAGAATTTTCCAGACAATCCACCATCTAATATTCTTAAAGGGCCAGAATCAGCCCCCTAAGGGCATCTTAAAACAAGCTGATAAACTAACATGCTTTATAAAACCGGCAAAACCGTCACAGGAAACCCTAACCAAATTGGCTTTGAATTCAGAAAATTGGGCAAAACAGACCAGACAGATTCTAATTGAGCACTATACAACAAACCTGGAAGAATTGGAAAATGAATTTGCTCAGGCTGCAGTGACAGAGCGCCTGGAAGAAATGATGGCGAAAGCCACTAATTGGATTAAAAAGAGTCTTAGACATAAATTCAAAATTCAATCAATTGATGAGGCAAAGAGACATGTGGTGGGATTAGCATCACGGTTGACAGAGCAAGGGACCAGCACACAATTGAGGACAGAACAGCGGACCGGCATACGGACTAGGACGCCCCCACGCCATAGGCCAAATACCTGGGCAGCCTTGTTCCACCAGCCTGCGATCACAGCCCCCTCATGCCGCAGACGGACTGAAAACCCCCCCCCACCCCGTGGGCCAGCTGCCACGACTTTGTCACGCCACCGACGGACACCCCCACCCCGTGAGCCAACTGCCACAACCTCGTCAAGCCACCGACACACCCCCCCACCCTTTGAGCCAGCTGCCATGACTTCAGCACGCCACCGGCAGACCCCCCCACCCCTTGCACCAGTTGCCACGACTTCGTCACACCACCAACACACCCCCCCACCCTTGGAGCCAGCTGCCATGACTTCGTCATGCCACCGATGGACCCCCCCACCCCTTGCACCAGTTGCCACGACTTCGTCACACCACCAACACACACCCCCACCCTTTGAGCCAGCTGCCATGACTTCGTCACGCCACCGACAGACCCCCCCACCCCGTGGGCCAGCGACCCCGACTTCATCACACCACCAGCAGACCACTGAAACCCCCCCTTCCTTGCGGTCCAGGGCAGTGACCCCCCCTTCCCCGCCATCCAGGGCGGCGACTAGCCCTACCCCACCCCACAGGCCAAGGACCAGGATTTCCAATGTGGCCATCATTAGGGACCTGGACATCACACTTGGCTCTCAAGAGCCTGAGCCACGTAGACCCCAGCACTACATGGGGAACCAACATCAGACCGTATTAAACCAAATCACTAGGGATTCCTCAGACCCAAAACAAACAGAAGGGAGAACCCCTCCTACACCAGGGACAAATCCATGCACAACATTCCTGTACCCCAAAACCAGGGTCATGTACCAACCGCTCCCACAGAGACAAAAGAAAGACTGTACCAAACCAACCATCCCAAGAAATACAGCAGTTCTAGAGCCCGAGATCAGTGTCACAAAACAACCCTTTCCACAGAAACAAAGGAGCGACCAGACCGGACAGGTAAACCCAATAGACACAGAAATGAGGACAGGAACAATGAGAGCCCAGACAGACAACACAGTAGGAGAGGCAGAAATAGCTGAAGCCGAGGTAGGGAACACAATAGGGGAGGCAGGGGTAGCAGACATAGAAACAGAAAACACACCAACAGGGGCAGAACCTGACTCTGAAGGGGAAGATGCACAGAGAGTGACGAGGCACCCCAACACCAGCCGAAAAAACATTACCTGGAAATTGGAACCCAGAAAATCAATTTTAATAATAGGAGATTCCAACCTCTCCAAGATAAAAAGATGCCCAAATCCCACCACCCAAATTGATAGCTTTCCAGGAGCTAAATTCATTCATGTCACAGCAATTCTGGACAAATTGGAACCCTGTCCGGAGACCAAAAAGGTGGTGCTCTCAGTTGGCATTAATAATCGAACGCAGAGACCACTGACTGCAACCAAGCAACTGCAGTCATTACTTAAATTGGCTAAGAGCACATTCCCAAATGCTCAGATCTGGGTGCCGGAAATTAACTTCAGTAACTTACTTCCAGAAACAGAGAGGGATACAATCAGAGGAATTAACCAGCATATAAAAAAACAGAATTACATACCAGCAATTAATGCTAGATCCTTTAAAGTGGGGGCTGACCACATCCATTGGACAGATAGCACTGCCCATAACATAATAAACCAGTGGATGAAGTCTTTAAACTAAAAAGGACATTAACCCAAGAGAAGGGTAGATTACACCTGGGAAAAACTGTTATTAATATTTCCCAACTCTTTAACCCCACAGAGGTACAGGAGAGGGTTTTAAACAAGGGCCTTACATTTGTTCCAACCCCAAAACATTGTAAAGTACAAATTCAGGAAGATCTGAAAAGGTTTTACAGGAGAGTAAAACTGACCGATTACTTTAGCGATTCAGAAACAGACAAGCAACCTTTTACACCACCATCAGAATGGACCCCACCAAACAATAAAATAGAGCCAGAAATCCTAAACTTTATTAAACAGACTCAATCACAAATTGAAAAAATCCCTAAACAGACAGACAAGCAAAACCTCACTGGAAGAGAGAGACGGGCAATCATAGAACTTAGAAACAATCTAGATATAATCATAAAACCAGCAGATAAGGGCAGTAGTATAGTGATCATGGATAGGCAACAGTATCTACTTGAAGCTCACAGACAGCTTAATAATACAGCCCACTACACGAAATTAGCAGGACCAATTTACCAGGACACACGAAAAGAGATTGGAAACATTTTAACAGAACTAAAGAAATCTAAACACTTGAATCAGAAACAAGTGGAATACCTAAGGGGGGAACAACCACAACCCAGAAAATTCTACATACTACCCAAAATACACAAGCACCCTGACACATGGACTGTACCAGGAGAAATACCACCAGGAAGACCCATTGTGTCAGACTGTGGTAGTGAATCCTACAGGATAGCAGAATACATTGACTCATTCCTAAACCCCTTATCACAGAAGCACCCTAGCTACATTAAAGACACTTACCACTTCATAGAAATAGTGAACTCACTGACCGTACCCCCGAACGCAATACTCTTTACCATGGACATTGAAAGCCTATACACAAACATAGAAACAGACAGAGGCATACAGGCAGTGGAAAATATCCTTAGAAAGTTCCCCCAACCCCACAGACCAGATGCAGCCATAATCCAGCTATTACACCTAGGACTAACAAAAAATGACTTTGAATTCCAGGAGCAATTCTACCTACAGATTAAGGGCACGGCTATGGGCAAGAAATTTGCCCCGGCCTACGCAAACATATACATGGCAGACTGGGAAAACACAGTCTTTGAAAAGTGTTCCAAGCTCCCGATGTGTTATTACAGATACCTGGATGACATATGGGGAGTCTGGACTCACACAGAAACAGAATTGCAAGAATTTGTAGGTATTCTCAACAGTCACCACCAATCTATTAAACTTAAAGTTACAACACATAGAGAAAGTGTGGATTTCCTGGACACCACAGTATTTAAATTACAACAGGAGAATAACAGCCACAAGCTAGCAACAAAGGTATTCTTTAAAGAAACAGACACACACACACTCCTGCACATAAACAGCCACCATCCAAAACATACCTTTCGGGGGCTGGTGAAGTCACAACTGACACGTTTTCACCGCATATGCACAAACGGAGAGGACTTTAGGGAAGCCACCACAACCCTATTTACTGCACTGAGACAGAGAGGTTACACAAAAAGGTTCCTCAGGCACCTTAAGTCTGATTTCCTGAGGGGACTGAATAGCCCACGGCCAAACAGAGAAGTAGCAAGACTACCACTGATAACGACATACGATACAATGACCAAACTAATACACGGAGTGATTAAAACCCAATTTGGGAAACTAAAAGAGGATGTTGACACACTTAGTCGATACCACATAACGTCGGCATACAAAAGAACTCGGAACCTTCGCGACATGCTGGTTCGGAGCAGGATAAGAAAACAGACAACCCAGAACTGCACAAACCCAAAATGTGGGACGTGTAAATACCTAATAATCCGCAAAATGATACAAAATAGACACACAGGAAAAGCAGCCCTAATTAAACAAAGAATTACATGTGAACAGCACAATGCTGTTTATGCAATTCGATGCAAACAATGCCACATCTTGTATGTAGGAGAAACAGGGAATAGTCTAAGGATGAGGCTCACAGGGCACCTCAGTGCTATTAGAACAAAGGATGTATACAAACCTACCTCCCGACACTTCATGGAGCATGGTCTTGAATCCCTGGAATTTATGGGGTTGGAGACCAACATGAACTGGACAACCTCACAAAGGAAGAGGAGGGAAAAACACTGGATAACAACCCTACAAACTCAGTTACCAAAGGGCTTAAATCAGATCTAAAATGGGGGAAATCCAACATCAAAAAACAAAACTGCCCCGACCTTAATTACCACAAATCCCAACCCCAACTTGATAAACCTCCCAAACCGCAACCACACCACACCCTACCCTAATCACAATAAATAGAGCTAACCCCTACTGTTTAAGCTAACCAAAACCACTAAACCCCACACTGCCCACAACAAACAGACCAAAGCCCCAACCCTAACTACAAACAGACCACATCCATATCCCAAATCCTAACTCCAAATGCACCCCACTCTACCCCTAAAGCCTAACCGTAACTCTAATACAGCAAACCTAATCTCCCACCCCACCCCTAAAATCTAAGCCTAACACACCCCACCCTACTCCTAAACCCTGACCCTCACTTAACCCTACCCCTAATGCAACCCTAACCCATAACTCCAACCCCCCAGCCCTGAATCTAATCACAACTCTCCAAATGCACCCCACTCTACCCCTAAAGCCTAACCGTAACTCTAATACAGCAAACCTAATCTCCCACCCCACCCCTAAAATCTAAGCCTAACACACCCCACCCTACTCCTAAACCCTGACCCTCACTTAACCCTACCCCTAATGCAACCCTAACCCATAACTCCAACCCCCCAGCCCTGAATCTAATCACAACTCTCCAAATGCACCCCACTCTACCCCTAAAGCCTAACCGTAACTCTAATACAGCAAACCTAATCTCCCACCCCACCCCTAAAATCTAAGCCTAACACACCCCACCCTACTCCTAAACCCTGACCCTCACTTAACCCTACCCCTAATGCAACCCTAACCCATAACTCCAACCCCCCAGCCCTGAATCTAATCACAACTCTCCAAATGCACCCCACTCTACCCCTAAAGCCTAACCGTAACTCTAATACAGCAAACCTAATCTCCCACCCCACCCCTAAAATCTAAGCCTAACACACCCCACCCTACTCCTAAACCCTGACCCTCACTTAACCCTACCCCTAATGCAACCCTAACCCATAACTCCAACCCCCCAGCCCTGAATCTAATCACAACTCTCCAAATGCACCCCACTCTACCCCTAAAGCCTAACCGTAACTCTAATACAGCAAACCTAATCTCCCACCCCACACCTAAAATCTAAGCCTAACACACCCCACCCTACTCCTAAACCCTGACCCTCACTTAACCCTACCCCTAATGCAACCCTAACCCATAACTCCAACCCCCCAGCCCTGAATCTAATCACAACTCTCCAAATGCACCCCACTCTACCCCTAAAGCCTAACCGTAACTCTAATACAGCAAACCTAATCTCCCACCCCACCCCTAAAATCTAAGCCTAACACACCCCACCCTACTCCTAAACCCTGACCCTCACTTAACCCTACCCCTAATGCAACCCTAACCCATAACTCCAACCCCCCAGCCCTGAATCTAATCCCCTACCCTGATGCACCCTACCCTACCCCTAAACACCTAACCCTAACCCTGATGCACCCTACCCTACCCCTAAACACCTAACCCTAACCCTGATGCACCCAACCCTACCCCTAAAACATAACCCTAACCCCACCCCACCCCTAAACACCTAACCCTAACCCTGATGCACCCCAACCTAACCCCAATATAGCCCTGAACCTAACTGCGACCCTGACCCTCACCTAACCCCAACACTAACCCCAGTGCAGCAACCCTAACCCTAACCTGAACCCCCCAACCTCAATACAACATAACCCTAACACTACGTAAAATAAAGGGTAGAGTTCCAACACCAATAATAATAACTAAATACGACATAGAGGCCATAAATTGGCAAAACCCAGGAACTGATTATAACCCCAGAGGGGGATCAAAGGATTACGGATCAAGAAATTACTAAGAAGCGATCGGCAAGAAAAAGAAGCCAGGTGGTAAGGTAAAGCGTGGGCCAACCAAAAGTGGCAGGTATAAGTGACAAGAAGCTCAAGGGATGAGTGAGAATACGAACACAAGAGGGTGTAACTACCCTCCTGCCCACACCATACAACCTAACATTCAGGAGTGACACGCTTTACATTACCACAGACAAAAAAAGATATAAATGCCAAGAAAAGAAAACCCAGAGAATATATCTTGCAAATACCTTAAATCTAAACTTGATCAGTGAGGTAGATGGTTAAATAACTTTTTGTTCCCCTTTTCCCCCCCCCACAAAAAAAGCAGCAAGCAACTTATAAAAATAGGGAGCACCAAGGAGGTTTTTTTAAATTTTAAAATCTAAAATATTTAAAAGGTGCACTTAAAATAAAGCATGGCTGGAAATGTGGGTCTGACAGACATGGAACTCATCTTCCCAAACCCCCCCCCCCCCCCCACGAGGTTTGGGACAGCAATAAGGGCACAAAAGATTACATATTTTTAAAAAAAGTTGTAGTTCCCATAGACACGGTCTCTGGACATGGATGCGGGGACGGCCCCTTTAAGAGATGCCTGGTGCTGCGGGGACGGCCCCTTTAAGAGATGCCTGGTGCTGCGGGGAACGCGACAGCAGGGAGCTGCTGGATATCGACCTCGGTTTTTTTAAAAGAAACCCTTTCCCCGGGGATCTGGAGGAGTTGGGGACACGGGTGAGAATCCGATAACTTTATCTAGTCTTTAGATTTTGAGCGTTCACCGGGTGATTTTTATCTTTGAAATCGGGTTTTTTTCTCAGCGACTGAAAAGCGAGCGCCGCGTGAGGCATTCTGGGATATGGAGTTCTCTCGGGTCAAACACGAGGGCAAGACCCGTAAATAAAAGGGTTTACTTGGTCTCTCTGGGGCTGGGGGACCTTTCTTTCCCCCTCCTCTCCCCCCGGGGGGCGGGTGGCAGCGGTTACGGGAGTTTTTATGGGGAATCGGACCTTGGAAATCAAAATTTTGTTCCACGCGGCCGCTGAAAAGCGAGCGCCGCGTGAGGCATTCTGGGATATGGAGTTCTCTCGGGTCAAACACGAGGGCAACGCTCTTAAATAAAAGGGTTTACTCTGGTTTTTTGGGGCTGGGGGACCTTTCTTTCCCCCTCCTCTCCCCCCGGGGGGGTGGGTGGCGGCGGATTCGGGAGTTTTTTTTGGGAATCGGACCTTGGAAATCGGTTTTTTTTCTGCGCGGCCGCTGAAAAGCGAGCGACGCGTGAGGCATTCTGGGAGATTGAGTTTCGTTTAACGAGCGATCGGGTTTAAAAAGGAGGAAATCGGTGGGAAGTTTAATTAATTGTTTAAAATACCCTCATAATTAAAAGGCACAGCCGGAGGTGGGGGTTTGGAGAAGTAGCTTCATGTTTTTATTTAAAAAATGAGGTGAGGCGGACAGGTAATCAAGCCCCGGGGTCAGCAGACAGTCAGACTCCGTGGCGCCAGAATGACCTGGAGCATTAAAACAGATTCAAAGGTTAAAAAGCAATATTTTTAAAAACATTACCTCAAAAAAAATAACCCCAAACATCTAAGATAAACTAAAGGAACATTAAAACATTAGGTTAAAAAAATATAATTTAAAAATAACGAACACGTGGAGCGAAGGGGGCGGGGCCAGCCCTGCATGAGACAGGACTCATTACATACAGGACAGAAATTCTAACCAATCCCAGGTCAAGGCTAGCCTGCTTGTGGGCGGGAACAAAACTTCAGCCAACAGTAGCACACAGGGGAGGGGCCAGTCCAAGGCTCCGTACTTATAAACAACTGTAAACAAAGTTAAAATCCTTTCTCCCTGATGAAGCTTAAGGATAAGCGAAACGTCGGAGAAAAAAAGATTCCAGGCCGGAGAACTTACTGAACGAAAGAGTTTTTGGATAGTACTGTTGCAGGCAGAGAACCATCGAAGCCAGAGAGCCACCGGAGGGGAGGTGAGACCGGTGGAAAAAGAGCCTTTCCAGGCGGGACAGCCGGCTGAGCTGGGGAGTGTTTGGAGGACGCAGTCCCAGGCAGGAGACCATCTGAGCCAGGGAGCCACCGTGGGTACTGTTGCAGGCAGAGAACCATCGAAGCCAGAGAGCCACCGGAGGGGAGGTGAGACCGGTGGAAAAAGAGCCTTTCCAGGCGGGACAGCCGGCTGAGCTGGGGAGTGTTTGGAGGACGCAGTCCCAGGCAGGAGACCATCTGAGCCAGGGAGCCACCGTGGGGTGAGATTACAGTTACTAGCGGGGACCTCTATTACCAAATAGAAGCTAGTAACATCTTTTAAAACCTTTTGCACCTTTCTACACCCAGGGAATGGCTAACACTATGCGGAACACATGCAGGTTGTCTGACAACCGTACGCATATGAGGTCGGACCCTGGTACACATAGGTGTCTCCCCGTAGCCAGGGATGAATTTGCTACAACAGTGAGAATAATTTATAGAATTTTCCAGACAATCCACCATCTAATATTCTTAAAGGGCCAGAATCAGCCCCCTAAGGGCATCTTAAAACAAGCTGATAAACTAACATGCTTTATAAAACCGGCAAAACCGTCACAGGAAACCCTAACCAAATTGGCTTTGAATTCAGAAAATTGGGCAAAACAGACCAGACAGATTCTAATTGAGCACTATACAACAAACCTGGAAGAATTGGAAAATGAATTTGCTCAGGCTGCAGTGACAGAGCGCCTGGAAGAAATGATGGCGAAAGCCACTAATTGGATTAAAAAGAGTCTTAGACATAAATTCAAAATTCAATCAATTGATGAGGCAAAGAGACATGTGGTGGGATTAGCATCACGGTTGACAGAGCAAGGGACCAGCACACAATTGAGGACAGAACAGCGGACCGGCATACGGACTAGGACGCCCCCACGCCATAGGCCAAATACCTGGGCAGCCTTGTTCCACCAGCCTGCGATCACAGCCCCCTCATGCCGCAGACGGACTGAAAACCCCCCCCCACCCCGTGGGCCAGCTGCCACGACTTTGTCACGCCACCGACGGACACCCCCACCCCGTGAGCCAACTGCCACAACCTCGTCAAGCCACCGACACACCCCCCCACCCTTTGAGCCAGCTGCCATGACTTCAGCACGCCACCGGCAGACCCCCCCACCCCTTGCACCAGTTGCCACGACTTCGTCACACCACCAACACACCCCCCCACCCTTGGAGCCAGCTGCCATGACTTCGTCATGCCACCGATGGACCCCCCCACCCCTTGCACCAGTTGCCACGACTTCGTCACACCACCAACACACACCCCCACCCTTTGAGCCAGCTGCCATGACTTCGTCACGCCACCGACAGACCCCCCCACCCCGTGGGCCAGCGACCCCGACTTCATCACACCACCAGCAGACCACTGAAACCCCCCCTTCCTTGCGGTCCAGGGCAGTGACCCCCCCTTCCCCGCCATCCAGGGCGGCGACTAGCCCTACCCCACCCCACAGGCCAAGGACCAGGATTTCCAATGTGGCCATCATTAGGGACCTGGACATCACACTTGGCTCTCAAGAGCCTGAGCCACGTAGACCCCAGCACTACATGGGGAACCAACATCAGACCGTATTAAACCAAATCACTAGGGATTCCTCAGACCCAAAACAAACAGAAGGGAGAACCCCTCCTACACCAGGGACAAATCCATGCACAACATTCCTGTACCCCAAAACCAGGGTCATGTACCAACCGCTCCCACAGAGACAAAAGAAAGACTGTACCAAACCAACCATCCCAAGAAATACAGCAGTTCTAGAGCCCGAGATCAGTGTCACAAAACAACCCTTTCCACAGAAACAAAGGAGCGACCAGACCGGACAGGTAAACCCAATAGACACAGAAATGAGGACAGGAACAATGAGAGCCCAGACAGACAACACAGTAGGAGAGGCAGAAATAGCTGAAGCCGAGGTAGGGAACACAATAGGGGAGGCAGGGGTAGCAGACATAGAAACAGAAAACACACCAACAGGGGCAGAACCTGACTCTGAAGGGGAAGATGCACAGAGAGTGACGAGGCACCCCAACACCAGCCGAAAAAACATTACCTGGAAATTGGAACCCAGAAAATCAATTTTAATAATAGGAGATTCCAACCTCTCCAAGATAAAAAGATGCCCAAATCCCACCACCCAAATTGATAGCTTTCCAGGAGCTAAATTCATTCATGTCACAGCAATTCTGGACAAATTGGAACCCTGTCCGGAGACCAAAAAGGTGGTGCTCTCAGTTGGCATTAATAATCGAACGCAGAGACCACTGACTGCAACCAAGCAACTGCAGTCATTACTTAAATTGGCTAAGAGCACATTCCCAAATGCTCAGATCTGGGTGCCGGAAATTAACTTCAGTAACTTACTTCCAGAAACAGAGAGGGATACAATCAGAGGAATTAACCAGCATATAAAAAAACAGAATTACATACCAGCAATTAATGCTAGATCCTTTAAAGTGGGGGCTGACCACATCCATTGGACAGATAGCACTGCCCATAACATAATAAACCAGTGGATGAAGTCTTTAAACTAAAAAGGACATTAACCCAAGAGAAGGGTAGATTACACCTGGGAAAAACTGTTATTAATATTTCCCAACTCTTTAACCCCACAGAGGTACAGGAGAGGGTTTTAAACAAGGGCCTTACATTTGTTCCAACCCCAAAACATTGTAAAGTACAAATTCAGGAAGATCTGAAAAGGTTTTACAGGAGAGTAAAACTGACCGATTACTTTAGCGATTCAGAAACAGACAAGCAACCTTTTACACCACCATCAGAATGGACCCCACCAAACAATAAAATAGAGCCAGAAATCCTAAACTTTATTAAACAGACTCAATCACAAATTGAAAAAATCCCTAAACAGACAGACAAGCAAAACCTCACTGGAAGAGAGAGACGGGCAATCATAGAACTTAGAAACAATCTAGATATAATCATAAAACCAGCAGATAAGGGCAGTAGTATAGTGATCATGGATAGGCAACAGTATCTACTTGAAGCTCACAGACAGCTTAATAATACAGCCCACTACACGAAATTAGCAGGACCAATTTACCAGGACACACGAAAAGAGATTGGAAACATTTTAACAGAACTAAAGAAATCTAAACACTTGAATCAGAAACAAGTGGAATACCTAAGGGGGGAACAACCACAACCCAGAAAATTCTACATACTACCCAAAATACACAAGCACCCTGACACATGGACTGTACCAGGAGAAATACCACCAGGAAGACCCATTGTGTCAGACTGTGGTAGTGAATCCTACAGGATAGCAGAATACATTGACTCATTCCTAAACCCCTTATCACAGAAGCACCCTAGCTACATTAAAGACACTTACCACTTCATAGAAATAGTGAACTCACTGACCGTACCCCCGAACGCAATACTCTTTACCATGGACATTGAAAGCCTATACACAAACATAGAAACAGACAGAGGCATACAGGCAGTGGAAAATATCCTTAGAAAGTTCCCCCAACCCCACAGACCAGATGCAGCCATAATCCAGCTATTACACCTAGGACTAACAAAAAATGACTTTGAATTCCAGGAGCAATTCTACCTACAGATTAAGGGCACGGCTATGGGCAAGAAATTTGCCCCGGCCTACGCAAACATATACATGGCAGACTGGGAAAACACAGTCTTTGAAAAGTGTTCCAAGCTCCCGATGTGTTATTACAGATACCTGGATGACATATGGGGAGTCTGGACTCACACAGAAACAGAATTGCAAGAATTTGTAGGTATTCTCAACAGTCACCACCAATCTATTAAACTTAAAGTTACAACACATAGAGAAAGTGTGGATTTCCTGGACACCACAGTATTTAAATTACAACAGGAGAATAACAGCCACAAGCTAGCAACAAAGGTATTCTTTAAAGAAACAGACACACACACACTCCTGCACATAAACAGCCACCATCCAAAACATACCTTTCGGGGGCTGGTGAAGTCACAACTGACACGTTTTCACCGCATATGCACAAACGGAGAGGACTTTAGGGAAGCCACCACAACCCTATTTACTGCACTGAGACAGAGAGGTTACACAAAAAGGTTCCTCAGGCACCTTAAGTCTGATTTCCTGAGGGGACTGAATAGCCCACGGCCAAACAGAGAAGTAGCAAGACTACCACTGATAACGACATACGATACAATGACCAAACTAATACACGGAGTGATTAAAACCCAATTTGGGAAACTAAAAGAGGATGTTGACACACTTAGTCGATACCACATAACGTCGGCATACAAAAGAACTCGGAACCTTCGCGACATGCTGGTTCGGAGCAGGATAAGAAAACAGACAACCCAGAACTGCACAAACCCAAAATGTGGGACGTGTAAATACCTAATAATCCGCAAAATGATACAAAATAGACACACAGGAAAAGCAGCCCTAATTAAACAAAGAATTACATGTGAACAGCACAATGCTGTTTATGCAATTCGATGCAAACAATGCCACATCTTGTATGTAGGAGAAACAGGGAATAGTCTAAGGATGAGGCTCACAGGGCACCTCAGTGCTATTAGAACAAAGGATGTATACAAACCTACCTCCCGACACTTCATGGAGCATGGTCTTGAATCCCTGGAATTTATGGGGTTGGAGACCAACATGAACTGGACAACCTCACAAAGGAAGAGGAGGGAAAAACACTGGATAACAACCCTACAAACTCAGTTACCAAAGGGCTTAAATCAGATCTAAAATGGGGGAAATCCAACATCAAAAAACAAAACTGCCCCGACCTTAATTACCACAAATCCCAACCCCAACTTGATAAACCTCCCAAACCGCAACCACACCACACCCTACCCTAATCACAATAAATAGAGCTAACCCCTACTGTTTAAGCTAACCAAAACCACTAAACCCCACACTGCCCACAACAAACAGACCAAAGCCCCAACCCTAACTACAAACAGACCACATCCATATCCCAAATCCTAACTCCAAATGCACCCCACTCTACCCCTAAAGCCTAACCGTAACTCTAATACAGCAAACCTAATCTCCCACCCCACCCCTAAAATCTAAGCCTAACACACCCCACCCTACTCCTAAACCCTGACCCTCACTTAACCCTACCCCTAATGCAACCCTAACCCATAACTCCAACCCCCCAGCCCTGAATCTAATCACAACTCTCCAAATGCACCCCACTCTACCCCTAAAGCCTAACCGTAACTCTAATACAGCAAACCTAATCTCCCACCCCACCCCTAAAATCTAAGCCTAACACACCCCACCCTACTCCTAAACCCTGACCCTCACTTAACCCTACCCCTAATGCAACCCTAACCCATAACTCCAACCCCCCAGCCCTGAATCTAATCACAACTCTCCAAATGCACCCCACTCTACCCCTAAAGCCTAACCGTAACTCTAATACAGCAAACCTAATCTCCCACCCCACCCCTAAAATCTAAGCCTAACACACCCCACCCTACTCCTAAACCCTGACCCTCACTTAACCCTACCCCTAATGCAACCCTAACCCATAACTCCAACCCCCCAGCCCTGAATCTAATCACAACTCTCCAAATGCACCCCACTCTACCCCTAAAGCCTAACCGTAACTCTAATACAGCAAACCTAATCTCCCACCCCACCCCTAAAATCTAAGCCTAACACACCCCACCCTACTCCTAAACCCTGACCCTCACTTAACCCTACCCCTAATGCAACCCTAACCCATAACTCCAACCCCCCAGCCCTGAATCTAATCACAACTCTCCAAATGCACCCCACTCTACCCCTAAAGCCTAACCGTAACTCTAATACAGCAAACCTAATCTCCCACCCCACACCTAAAATCTAAGCCTAACACACCCCACCCTACTCCTAAACCCTGACCCTCACTTAACCCTACCCCTAATGCAACCCTAACCCATAACTCCAACCCCCCAGCCCTGAATCTAATCACAACTCTCCAAATGCACCCCACTCTACCCCTAAAGCCTAACCGTAACTCTAATACAGCAAACCTAATCTCCCACCCCACCCCTAAAATCTAAGCCTAACACACCCCACCCTACTCCTAAACCCTGACCCTCACTTAACCCTACCCCTAATGCAACCCTAACCCATAACTCCAACCCCCCAGCCCTGAATCTAATCCCCTACCCTGATGCACCCTACCCTACCCCTAAACACCTAACCCTAACCCTGATGCACCCTACCCTACCCCTAAACACCTAACCCTAACCCTGATGCACCCAACCCTACCCCTAAAACATAACCCTAACCCCACCCCACCCCTAAACACCTAACCCTAACCCTGATGCACCCCAACCTAACCCCAATATAGCCCTGAACCTAACTGCGACCCTGACCCTCACCTAACCCCAACACTAACCCCAGTGCAGCAACCCTAACCCTAACCTGAACCCCCCAACCTCAATACAACATAACCCTAACACTACGTAAAATAAAGGGTAGAGTTCCAACACCAATAATAATAACTAAATACGACATAGAGGCCATAAATTGGCAAAACCCAGGAACTGATTATAACCCCAGAGGGGGATCAAAGGATTACGGATCAAGAAATTACTAAGAAGCGATCGGCAAGAAAAAGAAGCCAGGTGGTAAGGTAAAGCGTGGGCCAACCAAAAGTGGCAGGTATAAGTGACAAGAAGCTCAAGGGATGAGTGAGAATACGAACACAAGAGGGTGTAACTACCCTCCTGCCCACACCATACAACCTAACATTCAGGAGTGACACGCTTTACATTACCACAGACAAAAAAAGATATAAATGCCAAGAAAAGAAAACCCAGAGAATATATCTTGCAAATACCTTAAATCTAAACTTGATCAGTGAGGTAGATGGTTAAATAACTTTTTGTTCCCCTTTTCCCCCCCCCACAAAAAAAGCAGCAAGCAACTTATAAAAATAGGGAGCACCAAGGAGGTTTTTTTAAATTTTAAAATCTAAAATATTTAAAAGGTGCACTTAAAATAAAGCATGGCTGGAAATGTGGGTCTGACAGACATGGAACTCATCTTCCCAAACCCCCCCCCCCCCCCACGAGGTTTGGGACAGCAATAAGGGCACAAAAGATTACATATTTTTAAAAAAAGTTGTAGTTCCCATAGACACGGTCTCTGGACATGGATGCGGGGACGGCCCCTTTAAGAGATGCCTGGTGCTGCGGGGACGGCCCCTTTAAGAGATGCCTGGTGCTGCGGGGAACGCGACAGCAGGGAGCTGCTGGATATCGACCTCGGTTTTTTTAAAAGAAACCCTTTCCCCGGGGATCTGGAGGAGTTGGGGACACGGGTGAGAATCCGATAACTTTATCTAGTCTTTAGATTTTGAGCGTTCACCGGGTGATTTTTATCTTTGAAATCGGGTTTTTTTCTCAGCGACTGAAAAGCGAGCGCCGCGTGAGGCATTCTGGGATATGGAGTTCTCTCGGGTCAAACACGAGGGCAAGACCCGTAAATAAAAGGGTTTACTTGGTCTCTCTGGGGCTGGGGGACCTTTCTTTCCCCCTCCTCTCCCCCCGGGGGGCGGGTGGCAGCGGTTACGGGAGTTTTTATGGGGAATCGGACCTTGGAAATCAAAATTTTGTTCCACGCGGCCGCTGAAAAGCGAGCGCCGCGTGAGGCATTCTGGGATATGGAGTTCTCTCGGGTCAAACACGAGGGCAACGCTCTTAAATAAAAGGGTTTACTCTGGTTTTTTGGGGCTGGGGGACCTTTCTTTCCCCCTCCTCTCCCCCCGGGGGGGTGGGTGGCGGCGGATTCGGGAGTTTTTTTTGGGAATCGGACCTTGGAAATCGGTTTTTTTTCTGCGCGGCCGCTGAAAAGCGAGCGACGCGTGAGGCATTCTGGGAGATTGAGTTTCGTTTAACGAGCGATCGGGTTTAAAAAGGAGGAAATCGGTGGGAAGTTTAATTAATTGTTTAAAATACCCTCATAATTAAAAGGCACAGCCGGAGGTGGGGGTTTGGAGAAGTAGCTTCATGTTTTTATTTAAAAAATGAGGTGAGGCGGACAGGTAATCAAGCCCCGGGGTCAGCAGACAGTCAGACTCCGTGGCGCCAGAATGACCTGGAGCATTAAAACAGATTCAAAGGTTAAAAAGCAATATTTTTAAAAACATTACCTCAAAAAAAATAACCCCAAACATCTAAGATAAACTAAAGGAACATTAAAACATTAGGTTAAAAAAATATAATTTAAAAATAACGAACACGTGGAGCGAAGGGGGCGGGGCCAGCCCTGCATGAGACAGGACTCATTACATACAGGACAGAAATTCTAACCAATCCCAGGTCAAGGCTAGCCTGCTTGTGGGCGGGAACAAAACTTCAGCCAACAGTAGCACACAGGGGAGGGGCCAGTCCAAGGCTCCGTACTTATAAACAACTGTAAACAAAGTTAAAATCCTTTCTCCCTGATGAAGCTTAAGGATAAGCGAAACGTCGGAGAAAAAAAGATTCCAGGCCGGAGAACTTACTGAACGAAAGAGTTTTTGGATAGTACTGTTGCAGGCAGAGAACCATCGAAGCCAGAGAGCCACCGGAGGGGAGGTGAGACCGGTGGAAAAAGAGCCTTTCCAGGCGGGACAGCCGGCTGAGCTGGGGAGTGTTTGGAGGACGCAGTCCCAGGCAGGAGACCATCTGAGCCAGGGAGCCACCGTGGGTACTGTTGCAGGCAGAGAACCATCGAAGCCAGAGAGCCACCGGAGGGGAGGTGAGACCGGTGGAAAAAGAGCCTTTCCAGGCGGGACAGCCGGCTGAGCTGGGGAGTGTTTGGAGGACGCAGTCCCAGGCAGGAGACCATCTGAGCCAGGGAGCCACCGTGGGGTGAGATTACAGTTACTAGCGGGGACCTCTATTACCAAATAGAAGCTAGTAACATCTTTTAAAACCTTTTGCACCTTTCTACACCCAGGGAATGGCTAACACTATGCGGAACACATGCAGGTTGTCTGACAACCGTACGCATATGAGGTCGGACCCTGGTACACATAGGTGTCTCCCCGTAGCCAGGGATGAATTTGCTACAACAGTGAGAATAATTTATAGAATTTTCCAGACAATCCACCATCTAATATTCTTAAAGGGCCAGAATCAGCCCCCTAAGGGCATCTTAAAACAAGCTGATAAACTAACATGCTTTATAAAACCGGCAAAACCGTCACAGGAAACCCTAACCAAATTGGCTTTGAATTCAGAAAATTGGGCAAAACAGACCAGACAGATTCTAATTGAGCACTATACAACAAACCTGGAAGAATTGGAAAATGAATTTGCTCAGGCTGCAGTGACAGAGCGCCTGGAAGAAATGATGGCGAAAGCCACTAATTGGATTAAAAAGAGTCTTAGACATAAATTCAAAATTCAATCAATTGATGAGGCAAAGAGACATGTGGTGGGATTAGCATCACGGTTGACAGAGCAAGGGACCAGCACACAATTGAGGACAGAACAGCGGACCGGCATACGGACTAGGACGCCCCCACGCCATAGGCCAAATACCTGGGCAGCCTTGTTCCACCAGCCTGCGATCACAGCCCCCTCATGCCGCAGACGGACTGAAAACCCCCCCCCACCCCGTGGGCCAGCTGCCACGACTTTGTCACGCCACCGACGGACACCCCCACCCCGTGAGCCAACTGCCACAACCTCGTCAAGCCACCGACACACCCCCCCACCCTTTGAGCCAGCTGCCATGACTTCAGCACGCCACCGGCAGACCCCCCCACCCCTTGCACCAGTTGCCACGACTTCGTCACACCACCAACACACCCCCCCACCCTTGGAGCCAGCTGCCATGACTTCGTCATGCCACCGATGGACCCCCCCACCCCTTGCACCAGTTGCCACGACTTCGTCACACCACCAACACACACCCCCACCCTTTGAGCCAGCTGCCATGACTTCGTCACGCCACCGACAGACCCCCCCACCCCGTGGGCCAGCGACCCCGACTTCATCACACCACCAGCAGACCACTGAAACCCCCCCTTCCTTGCGGTCCAGGGCAGTGACCCCCCCTTCCCCGCCATCCAGGGCGGCGACTAGCCCTACCCCACCCCACAGGCCAAGGACCAGGATTTCCAATGTGGCCATCATTAGGGACCTGGACATCACACTTGGCTCTCAAGAGCCTGAGCCACGTAGACCCCAGCACTACATGGGGAACCAACATCAGACCGTATTAAACCAAATCACTAGGGATTCCTCAGACCCAAAACAAACAGAAGGGAGAACCCCTCCTACACCAGGGACAAATCCATGCACAACATTCCTGTACCCCAAAACCAGGGTCATGTACCAACCGCTCCCACAGAGACAAAAGAAAGACTGTACCAAACCAACCATCCCAAGAAATACAGCAGTTCTAGAGCCCGAGATCAGTGTCACAAAACAACCCTTTCCACAGAAACAAAGGAGCGACCAGACCGGACAGGTAAACCCAATAGACACAGAAATGAGGACAGGAACAATGAGAGCCCAGACAGACAACACAGTAGGAGAGGCAGAAATAGCTGAAGCCGAGGTAGGGAACACAATAGGGGAGGCAGGGGTAGCAGACATAGAAACAGAAAACACACCAACAGGGGCAGAACCTGACTCTGAAGGGGAAGATGCACAGAGAGTGACGAGGCACCCCAACACCAGCCGAAAAAACATTACCTGGAAATTGGAACCCAGAAAATCAATTTTAATAATAGGAGATTCCAACCTCTCCAAGATAAAAAGATGCCCAAATCCCACCACCCAAATTGATAGCTTTCCAGGAGCTAAATTCATTCATGTCACAGCAATTCTGGACAAATTGGAACCCTGTCCGGAGACCAAAAAGGTGGTGCTCTCAGTTGGCATTAATAATCGAACGCAGAGACCACTGACTGCAACCAAGCAACTGCAGTCATTACTTAAATTGGCTAAGAGCACATTCCCAAATGCTCAGATCTGGGTGCCGGAAATTAACTTCAGTAACTTACTTCCAGAAACAGAGAGGGATACAATCAGAGGAATTAACCAGCATATAAAAAAACAGAATTACATACCAGCAATTAATGCTAGATCCTTTAAAGTGGGGGCTGACCACATCCATTGGACAGATAGCACTGCCCATAACATAATAAACCAGTGGATGAAGTCTTTAAACTAAAAAGGACATTAACCCAAGAGAAGGGTAGATTACACCTGGGAAAAACTGTTATTAATATTTCCCAACTCTTTAACCCCACAGAGGTACAGGAGAGGGTTTTAAACAAGGGCCTTACATTTGTTCCAACCCCAAAACATTGTAAAGTACAAATTCAGGAAGATCTGAAAAGGTTTTACAGGAGAGTAAAACTGACCGATTACTTTAGCGATTCAGAAACAGACAAGCAACCTTTTACACCACCATCAGAATGGACCCCACCAAACAATAAAATAGAGCCAGAAATCCTAAACTTTATTAAACAGACTCAATCACAAATTGAAAAAATCCCTAAACAGACAGACAAGCAAAACCTCACTGGAAGAGAGAGACGGGCAATCATAGAACTTAGAAACAATCTAGATATAATCATAAAACCAGCAGATAAGGGCAGTAGTATAGTGATCATGGATAGGCAACAGTATCTACTTGAAGCTCACAGACAGCTTAATAATACAGCCCACTACACGAAATTAGCAGGACCAATTTACCAGGACACACGAAAAGAGATTGGAAACATTTTAACAGAACTAAAGAAATCTAAACACTTGAATCAGAAACAAGTGGAATACCTAAGGGGGGAACAACCACAACCCAGAAAATTCTACATACTACCCAAAATACACAAGCACCCTGACACATGGACTGTACCAGGAGAAATACCACCAGGAAGACCCATTGTGTCAGACTGTGGTAGTGAATCCTACAGGATAGCAGAATACATTGACTCATTCCTAAACCCCTTATCACAGAAGCACCCTAGCTACATTAAAGACACTTACCACTTCATAGAAATAGTGAACTCACTGACCGTACCCCCGAACGCAATACTCTTTACCATGGACATTGAAAGCCTATACACAAACATAGAAACAGACAGAGGCATACAGGCAGTGGAAAATATCCTTAGAAAGTTCCCCCAACCCCACAGACCAGATGCAGCCATAATCCAGCTATTACACCTAGGACTAACAAAAAATGACTTTGAATTCCAGGAGCAATTCTACCTACAGATTAAGGGCACGGCTATGGGCAAGAAATTTGCCCCGGCCTACGCAAACATATACATGGCAGACTGGGAAAACACAGTCTTTGAAAAGTGTTCCAAGCTCCCGATGTGTTATTACAGATACCTGGATGACATATGGGGAGTCTGGACTCACACAGAAACAGAATTGCAAGAATTTGTAGGTATTCTCAACAGTCACCACCAATCTATTAAACTTAAAGTTACAACACATAGAGAAAGTGTGGATTTCCTGGACACCACAGTATTTAAATTACAACAGGAGAATAACAGCCACAAGCTAGCAACAAAGGTATTCTTTAAAGAAACAGACACACACACACTCCTGCACATAAACAGCCACCATCCAAAACATACCTTTCGGGGGCTGGTGAAGTCACAACTGACACGTTTTCACCGCATATGCACAAACGGAGAGGACTTTAGGGAAGCCACCACAACCCTATTTACTGCACTGAGACAGAGAGGTTACACAAAAAGGTTCCTCAGGCACCTTAAGTCTGATTTCCTGAGGGGACTGAATAGCCCACGGCCAAACAGAGAAGTAGCAAGACTACCACTGATAACGACATACGATACAATGACCAAACTAATACACGGAGTGATTAAAACCCAATTTGGGAAACTAAAAGAGGATGTTGACACACTTAGTCGATACCACATAACGTCGGCATACAAAAGAACTCGGAACCTTCGCGACATGCTGGTTCGGAGCAGGATAAGAAAACAGACAACCCAGAACTGCACAAACCCAAAATGTGGGACGTGTAAATACCTAATAATCCGCAAAATGATACAAAATAGACACACAGGAAAAGCAGCCCTAATTAAACAAAGAATTACATGTGAACAGCACAATGCTGTTTATGCAATTCGATGCAAACAATGCCACATCTTGTATGTAGGAGAAACAGGGAATAGTCTAAGGATGAGGCTCACAGGGCACCTCAGTGCTATTAGAACAAAGGATGTATACAAACCTACCTCCCGACACTTCATGGAGCATGGTCTTGAATCCCTGGAATTTATGGGGTTGGAGACCAACATGAACTGGACAACCTCACAAAGGAAGAGGAGGGAAAAACACTGGATAACAACCCTACAAACTCAGTTACCAAAGGGCTTAAATCAGATCTAAAATGGGGGAAATCCAACATCAAAAAACAAAACTGCCCCGACCTTAATTACCACAAATCCCAACCCCAACTTGATAAACCTCCCAAACCGCAACCACACCACACCCTACCCTAATCACAATAAACAGAGCTAACCCCTACTGTTTAAGCTAACCAAAACCACTAAACCCCACACTGCCCACAACAAACAGACCAAAGCCCCAACCCTAACTACAAACAGACCACATCCATATCCCAAATCCTAACTCCAAATGCACCCCACTCTACCCCTAAAGCCTAACCGTAACTCTAATACAGCAAACCTAATCTCCCACCCCACCCCTAAAATCTAAGCCTAACACACCCCACCCTACTCCTAAACCCTGACCCTCACTTAACCCTACCCCTAATGCAACCCTAACCCATAACTCCAACCCCCCAGCCCTGAATCTAATCACAACTCTCCAAATGCACCCCACTCTACCCCTAAAGCCTAACCGTAACTCTAATACAGCAAACCTAATCTCCCACCCCACCCCTAAAATCTAAGCCTAACACACCCCACCCTACTCCTAAACCCTGACCCTCACTTAACCCTACCCCTAATGCAACCCTAACCCATAACTCCAACCCCCCAGCCCTGAATCTAATCACAACTCTCCAAATGCACCCCACTCTACCCCTAAAGCCTAACCGTAACTCTAATACAGCAAACCTAATCTCCCACCCCACCCCTAAAATCTAAGCCTAACACACCCCACCCTACTCCTAAACCCTGACCCTCACTTAACCCTACCCCTAATGCAACCCTAACCCATAACTCCAACCCCCCAGCCCTGAATCTAATCACAACTCTCCAAATGCACCCCACTCTACCCCTAAAGCCTAACCGTAACTCTAATACAGCAAACCTAATCTCCCACCCCACCCCTAAAATCTAAGCCTAACACACCCCACCCTACTCCTAAACCCTGACCCTCACTTAACCCTACCCCTAATGCAACCCTAACCCATAACTCCAACCCCCCAGCCCTGAATCTAATCACAACTCTCCAAATGCACCCCACTCTACCCCTAAAGCCTAACCGTAACTCTAATACAGCAAACCTAATCTCCCACCCCACCCCTAAAATCTAAGCCTAACACACCCCACCCTACTCCTAAACCCTGACCCTCACTTAACCCTACCCCTAATGCAACCCTAACCCATAACTCCAACCCCCCAGCCCTGAATCTAATCCCCTACCCTGATGCACCCTACCCTACCCCTAAACACCTAACCCTAACCCTGATGCACCCTACCCTACCCCTAAACACCTAACCCTAACCCTGATGCACCCAACCCTACCCCTAAAACATAACCCTAACCCCACCCCACCCCTAAACACCTAACCCTAACCCTGATGCACCCCAACCTAACCCCAATATAGCCCTGAACCTAACTGCGACCCTGACCCTCACCTAACCCCAACACTAACCCCAGTGCAGCAACCCTAACCCTAACCTGAACCCCCCAACCTCAATACAACATAACCCTAACACTACGTAAAATAAAGGGTAGAGTTCCAACACCAATAATAATAACTAAATACGACATAGAGGCCATAAATTGGCAAAACCCAGGAACTGATTATAACCCCAGAGGGGGATCAAAGGATTACGGATCAAGAAATTACTAAGAAGCGATCGGCAAGAAAAAGAAGCCAGGTGGTAAGGTAAAGCGTGGGCCAACCAAAAGTGGCAGGTATAAGTGACAAGAAGCTCAAGGGATGAGTGAGAATACGAACACAAGAGGGTGTAACTACCCTCCTGCCCACACCATACAACCTAACCCTAACCCTAACCCTAACCCTAACCCTAACCCTAACCCTAACCCTAACCCTAACCCTAACCCTAACCCTAACCCTAACCCTAACCCTAACCCTAACCCTAACCCTAACCCTAACCCTAACCCTAACCCTAACCCTAACCCTAACCCTAACCCTAACCCTAACCCTAACCCTAACCCTAACCCTAACCCTAACCCTAACCCTAACCCTAACCCTAACCCTAACCCTAACCCTAATGCAGCAAGATGGCGAAACCGGTCGGAGTGTTCCAAGAAGGAACGATGGATGGTACTTAAGGCTGGAGGACGGGACACATTCAGTAGTAGCCAAGCAGGAACTCTGGATGGTGCCTAAAGCTAAAGCACAAGGTGCATTCATTTGGACAACAGCAACAGTCTGAGGTGCGGGCCAGAACCAAGAGGCAGACAACATAGGGAGGGCGTTTCCCCCCTCTGCCCACCATTTTAAAACCTAACCTTTGCAAGTGACGCACTAAGGACTTGGTCTGTTTGTTTATAGCTCCCTGATGAGCCGCAAGATGGCGAAACCGGTCGGAGTGTTCCAAGAAGGAACGATGGATGGTACTTAAGGCTGGAGGACGGGACACATTCAGTAGTAGCCAAGCAGGAACTCTGGATGGTGCCTAAAGCTAAAGCACAAGGTGCATTCATTTGGACAACAGCAACAGTCTGAGGTGCGGGCCAGAACCAAGAGGCAGACAACATAGGGAGGGCGTTTCCCCCCTCTGCCCACCATTTTAAAACCTAACCTTTGCAAGTGACGCACTAAGGACTTGGTCTGTTTGTTTATAGCTCCCTGATGAGCCGCAAGATGGCGAAACCGGTCGGAGTGTTCCAAGAAGGAACGATGGATGGTACTTAAGGCTGGAGGACGGGACACATTCAGTAGTAGCCAAGCAGGAACTCTGGATGGTGCCTAAAGCTAAAGCACAAGGTGCATTCATTTGGACAACAGCAACAGTCTGAGGTGCGGGCCAGAACCAAGAGGCAGACAACATAGGGAGGGCGTTTCCCCCCTCTGCCCACCATTTTAAAACCTAACCTTTGCAAGTGACGCACTAAGGACTTGGTCTGTTTGTTTATAGCTCCCTGATGAGCCGCAAGATGGCGAAACCGGTCGGAGTGTTCCAAGAAGGAACGATGGATGGTACTTAAGGCTGGAGGACGGGACACATTCAGTAGTAGCCAAGCAGGAACTCTGGATGGTGCCTAAAGCTAAAGCACAAGGTGCATTCATTTGGACAACAGCAACAGTCTGAGGTGCGGGCCAGAACCAAGAGGCAGACAACATAGGGAGGGCGTTTCCCCCCTCTGCCCACCATTTTAAAACCTAACCTTTGCAAGTGACGCACTAAGGACTTGGTCTGTTTGTTTATAGCTCCCTGATGAGCCGCAAGATGGCGAAACCGGTCGGAGTGTTCCAAGAAGGAACGATGGATGGTACTTAAGGCTGGAGGACGGGACACATTCAGTAGTAGCCAAGCAGGAACTCTGGATGGTGCCTAAAGCTAAAGCACAAGGTGCATTCATTTGGACAACAGCAACAGTCTGAGGTGCGGGCCAGAACCAAGAGGCAGACAACATAGGGAGGGCGTTTCCCCCCTCTGCCCACCATTTTAAAACCTAACCTTTGCAAGTGACGCACTAAGGACTTGGTCTGTTTGTTTATAGCTCCCTGATGAGCCGCAAGATGGCGAAACCGGTCGGAGTGTTCCAAGAAGGAACGATGGATGGTACTTAAGGCTGGAGGACGGGACACATTCAGTAGTAGCCAAGCAGGAACTCTGGATGGTGCCTAAAGCTAAAGCACAAGGTGCATTCATTTGGACAACAGCAACAGTCTGAGGTGCGGGCCAGAACCAAGAGGCAGACAACATAGGGAGGGCGTTTCCCCCCTCTGCCCACCATTTTAAAACCTAACCTTTGCAAGTGACGCACTAAGGACTTGGTCTGTTTGTTTATAGCTCCCTGATGAGCCGCAAGATGGCGAAACCGGTCGGAGTGTTCCAAGAAGGAACGATGGATGGTACTTAAGGCTGGAGGACGGGACACATTCAGTAGTAGCCAAGCAGGAACTCTGGATGGTGCCTAAAGCTAAAGCACAAGGTGCATTCATTTGGACAACAGCAACAGTCTGAGGTGCGGGCCAGAACCAAGAGGCAGACAACATAGGGAGGGCGTTTCCCCCCTCTGCCCACCATTTTAAAACCTAACCTTTGCAAGTGACGCACTAAGGACTTGGTCTGTTTGTTTATAGCTCCCTGATGAGCCGCAAGATGGCGAAACCGGTCGGAGTGTTCCAAGAAGGAACGATGGATGGTACTTAAGGCTGGAGGACGGGACACATTCAGTAGTAGCCAAGCAGGAACTCTGGATGGTGCCTAAAGCTAAAGCACAAGGTGCATTCATTTGGACAACAGCAACAGTCTGAGGTGCGGGCCAGAACCAAGAGGCAGACAACATAGGGAGGGCGTTTCCCCCCTCTGCCCACCATTTTAAAACCTAACCTTTGCAAGTGACGCACTAAGGACTTGGTCTGTTTGTTTATAGCTCCCTGATGAGCCGCAAGATGGCGAAACCGGTCGGAGTGTTCCAAGAAGGAACGATGGATGGTACTTAAGGCTGGAGGACGGGACACATTCAGTAGTAGCCAAGCAGGAACTCTGGATGGTGCCTAAAGCTAAAGCACAAGGTGCATTCATTTGGACAACAGCAACAGTCTGAGGTGCGGGCCAGAACCAAGAGGCAGACAACATAGGGAGGGCGTTTCCCCCCTCTGCCCACCATTTTAAAACCTAACCTTTGCAAGTGACGCACTAAGGACTTGGTCTGTTTGTTTATAGCTCCCTGATGAGCCGCAAGATGGCGAAACCGGTCGGAGTGTTCCAAGAAGGAACGATGGATGGTACTTAAGGCTGGAGGACGGGACACATTCAGTAGTAGCCAAGCAGGAACTCTGGATGGTGCCTAAAGCTAAAGCACAAGGTGCATTCATTTGGACAACAGCAACAGTCTGAGGTGCGGGCCAGAACCAAGAGGCAGACAACATAGGGAGGGCGTTTCCCCCCTCTGCCCACCATTTTAAAACCTAACCTTTGCAAGTGACGCACTAAGGACTTGGTCTGTTTGTTTATAGCTCCCTGATGAGCCGCAAGATGGCGAAACCGGTCGGAGTGTTCCAAGAAGGAACGATGGATGGTACTTAAGGCTGGAGGACGGGACACATTCAGTAGTAGCCAAGCAGGAACTCTGGATGGTGCCTAAAGCTAAAGCACAAGGTGCATTCATTTGGACAACAGCAACAGTCTGAGGTGCGGGCCAGAACCAAGAGGCAGACAACATAGGGAGGGCGTTTCCCCCCTCTGCCCACCATTTTAAAACCTAACCTTTGCAAGTGACGCACTAAGGACTTGGTCTGTTTGTTTATAGCTCCCTGATGAGCCGCAAGATGGCGAAACCGGTCGGAGTGTTCCAAGAAGGAACGATGGATGGTACTTAAGGCTGGAGGACGGGACACATTCAGTAGTAGCCAAGCAGGAACTCTGGATGGTGCCTAAAGCTAAAGCACAAGGTGCATTCATTTGGACAACAGCAACAGTCTGAGGTGCGGGCCAGAACCAAGAGGCAGACAACATAGGGAGGGCGTTTCCCCCCTCTGCCCACCATTTTAAAACCTAACCTTTGCAAGTGACGCACTAAGGACTTGGTCTGTTTGTTTATAGCTCCCTGATGAGCCGCAAGATGGCGAAACCGGTCGGAGTGTTCCAAGAAGGAACGATGGATGGTACTTAAGGCTGGAGGACGGGACACATTCAGTAGTAGCCAAGCAGGAACTCTGGATGGTGCCTAAAGCTAAAGCACAAGGTGCATTCATTTGGACAACAGCAACAGTCTGAGGTGCGGGCCAGAACCAAGAGGCAGACAACATAGGGAGGGCGTTTCCCCCCTCTGCCCACCATTTTAAAACCTAACCTTTGCAAGTGACGCACTAAGGACTTGGTCTGTTTGTTTATAGCTCCCTGATGAGCCGCAAGATGGCGAAACCGGTCGGAGTGTTCCAAGAAGGAACGATGGATGGTACTTAAGGCTGGAGGACGGGACACATTCAGTAGTAGCCAAGCAGGAACTCTGGATGGTGCCTAAAGCTAAAGCACAAGGTGCATTCATTTGGACAACAGCAACAGTCTGAGGTGCGGGCCAGAACCAAGAGGCAGACAACATAGGGAGGGCGTTTCCCCCCTCTGCCCACCATTTTAAAACCTAACCTTTGCAAGTGACGCACTAAGGACTTGGTCTGTTTGTTTATAGCTCCCTGATGAGCCGCAAGATGGCGAAACCGGTCGGAGTGTTCCAAGAAGGAACGATGGATGGTACTTAAGGCTGGAGGACGGGACACATTCAGTAGTAGCCAAGCAGGAACTCTGGATGGTGCCTAAAGCTAAAGCACAAGGTGCATTCATTTGGACAACAGCAACAGTCTGAGGTGCGGGCCAGAACCAAGAGGCAGACAACATAGGGAGGGCGTTTCCCCCCTCTGCCCACCATTTTAAAACCTAACCTTTGCAAGTGACGCACTAAGGACTTGGTCTGTTTGTTTATAGCTCCCTGATGAGCCGCAAGATGGCGAAACCGGTCGGAGTGTTCCAAGAAGGAACGATGGATGGTACTTAAGGCTGGAGGACGGGACACATTCAGTAGTAGCCAAGCAGGAACTCTGGATGGTGCCTAAAGCTAAAGCACAAGGTGCATTCATTTGGACAACAGCAACAGTCTGAGGTGCGGGCCAGAACCAAGAGGCAGACAACATAGGGAGGGCGTTTCCCCCCTCTGCCCACCATTTTAAAACCTAACCTTTGCAAGTGACGCACTAAGGACTTGGTCTGTTTGTTTATAGCTCCCTGATGAGCCGCAAGATGGCGAAACCGGTCGGAGTGTTCCAAGAAGGAACGATGGATGGTACTTAAGGCTGGAGGACGGGACACATTCAGTAGTAGCCAAGCAGGAACTCTGGATGGTGCCTAAAGCTAAAGCACAAGGTGCATTCATTTGGACAACAGCAACAGTCTGAGGTGCGGGCCAGAACCAAGAGGCAGACAACATAGGGAGGGCGTTTCCCCCCTCTGCCCACCATTTTAAAACCTAACCTTTGCAAGTGACGCACTAAGGACTTGGTCTGTTTGTTTATAGCTCCCTGATGAGCCGCAAGATGGCGAAACCGGTCGGAGTGTTCCAAGAAGGAACGATGGATGGTACTTAAGGCTGGAGGACGGGACACATTCAGTAGTAGCCAAGCAGGAACTCTGGATGGTGCCTAAAGCTAAAGCACAAGGTGCATTCATTTGGACAACAGCAACAGTCTGAGGTGCGGGCCAGAACCAAGAGGCAGACAACATAGGGAGGGCGTTTCCCCCCTCTGCCCACCATTTTAAAACCTAACCTTTGCAAGTGACGCACTAAGGACTTGGTCTGTTTGTTTATAGCTCCCTGATGAGCCGCAAGATGGCGAAACCGGTCGGAGTGTTCCAAGAAGGAACGATGGATGGTACTTAAGGCTGGAGGACGGGACACATTCAGTAGTAGCCAAGCAGGAACTCTGGATGGTGCCTAAAGCTAAAGCACAAGGTGCATTCATTTGGACAACAGCAACAGTCTGAGGTGCGGGCCAGAACCAAGAGGCAGACAACATAGGGAGGGCGTTTCCCCCCTCTGCCCACCATTTTAAAACCTAACCTTTGCAAGTGACGCACTAAGGACTTGGTCTGTTTGTTTATAGCTCCCTGATGAGCCGCAAGATGGCGAAACCGGTCGGAGTGTTCCAAGAAGGAACGATGGATGGTACTTAAGGCTGGAGGACGGGACACATTCAGTAGTAGCCAAGCAGGAACTCTGGATGGTGCCTAAAGCTAAAGCACAAGGTGCATTCATTTGGACAACAGCAACAGTCTGAGGTGCGGGCCAGAACCAAGAGGCAGACAACATAGGGAGGGCGTTTCCCCCCTCTGCCCACCATTTTAAAACCTAACCCTAACCCTAACCCTAACCCTAACCCTAACCCTAACCCTAACCCTAACCCTAACCCTAACCCTAACCCTAACCCTAACCCTAACCCTAACCCTAACCCTAACCCTAACCCTAACCCTAACCCTAACCCTAACCCTAACCCTAACCCTAACCCTAACCCTAACCCTAACCCTAACCCTAATGCAGCGTAACCCTAACCCTAACCCTAACCCTAACCCTAACCCTAACCCTAACCCTAACCCTAACCCTAACCCTAACCCTAACCCTAACCCTAACCCTAACCCTAACCCTAACCCTAACCCTAAACCCTGACCCTCACTTAACCCTACCCCTAATGCAACCCTAACCCATAACTCCAACCCCCCAGCCCTGAATCTAATCCCCTACCCTGATGCACCCTACCCTACCCCTAAACACCTAACCCTAACCCTGATGCACCCTACCCTACCCCTAAACACCTAACCCTAACCCTGATGCACCCAACCCTACCCCTAAAACATAACCCTAACCCCACCCCACCCCTAAACACCTAACCCTAACCCTGATGCACCCCAACCTAACCCCAATATAGCCCTGAACCTAACTGCGACCCTGACCCTCACCTAACCCCAACACTAACCCCAGTGCAGCAACCCTAACCCTAACCTGATCCCCCCAACCTCAATACAACATAACCCTAACACTACGTAAAATAAAGGGTAGAGTTCCAACACCAATAATAATAACTAAATACGACATAGAGGCCATAAATTGGCAAAACCCAGGAACTGATTATAACCCCAGAGGGGGATCAAAGGATTACGGATCAAGAAATTACTAAGAAGCGATCGGCAAGAAAAAGAAGCCAGGTGGTAAGGTAAAGCGTGGGCCAACCAAAAGTGGCAGGTATAAGTGACAAGAAGCTCAAGGGATGAGTGAGAATACGAACACAAGAGGGTGTAACTACCCTCCTGCCCACACCATACAACCTAACATTCAGGAGTGACACGCTTTACATTACCACAGACAAAAAAAGATATAAATGCCAAGAAAAGAAAACCCAGAGAATATATCTTGCAAATACCTTAAATCTAAACTTGATCAGTGAGGTAGATGGTTAAATAACTTTTTGTTCCCCTTTTGCCCCCCCCACAAAAAAAGCAGCAAGCAACTTATAAAAATAGGGAGCACCAAGGACGTTCTTTTAAATTTTAAAATCTAAAATATTTAAAAGGTGCACTTAAAATAAAGCATGGCTGGAAATGTGGGTCTGACAGACATGGAACTCATCTTCCCAACCCCCCCCCCCCCCCCCCCCCACGAGGTTTGGGACAGCAATAAGGGCACAAAAGATTACATATTTTTAAAAAAAGTTGTAGTTCCCATAGACACGGTCTCTGGACATGGATGCGGGGACGGCCCCTTTAAGAGATGCCTGGTGCTGCGGGGACGGCCCCTTTAAGAGATGCCTGGTGCTGCGGGGAACGCGACAGCAGGGAGCTGCTGGATATCGACCTCGGTTTTTTTAAAAGAAACCCTTTCCCCGGGGATCTGGAGGAGTTGGGGACACGGGTGAGAATCCGATAACTTTATCTAGTCTTTAGATTTTGAGCGTTCACCGGGTGATTTTTATCTTTGAAATCGGGTTTTTTTTTCTCAGCGACTGAAAAGCGAGCGCCGCGTGAGGCATTCTGGGATATGGAGTTCTCTCGGGTCAAACACGAGGGCAAGACCCGTAAATAAAAGGGTTTACTTGGTCTCTCTGGGGCTGGGGGACCTTTCTTTCCCCCTCCTCTTCCCCCCGGGGGGCGGGTGGCAGCGGTTACGGGAGTTTTTATGGGGAATCGGACCTTGGAAATCAAAATTTTGTTCCACGCGGCCGCTGAAAAGCGAGGCATTCTGGGATATGGAGTTCTCTCGGGTCAAACACGAGGGCAACGCTCTTAAATAAAAGGGTTTACTCTGGTTTTTTGGGGCTGGGGGACCTTTCTTTCCCCCTCCTCTCCCCCCGGGGGGGTGGGTGGCAGCGGATTCGGGAGTTTTTTTGGGATTCGGACCTTGGAAATCGGTTTTTTTCTGCGCGGCCGCTGAAAAGCGAGCGACGCGTGAGGCATTCTGGGAGATTGAGTTTCGTTTAACGAGCGATCGGGTTTAAAAAGGAGGAAATCGGTGGGAAGTTTAATTAATTGTTTAAAATACCCTCATAATTAAAAGGCATAGCCGGAGGTGGGGGTTTGGAGAAGTAGCTTCATGTTTTTATCTTAAAAAATGAGGTGAGGCGGACAGGTAATCAAGCCCCGGGGTCAGCAGACAGTCAGACTCCGTGGCGCCAGAATGACCTGGAGCATTAAAACAGATTCAAAGGTTAAAAAGCAATATTTTTAAAAACATTACCTCAAAAAAAATAACCCCAAACATCTAAGATAAACTAAAGGAACATTAAAACATTAGGTTAAAAAAATATAATTTAAAAATAACGAACACGTGGAGCGAAGGGGGCGGGGCCAGCCCTGCATGAGACAGGACTCATTACATACAGGACAGAAATTCTAACCAATCCCAGGTCAAGGCTAGCCTGCTTGTGGGCGGGAACAAAACTTCAGCCAACAGTAGCACACAGGGGAGGGGCCAGTCCAAGGCTCCGTACTTATAAGCAACTGTAAACAAAGTTAAAATCCTTTCTCCCTGATGAAGCTTAAGGATAAGCGAAACGTCGGAGAAAAAAAGATTCCAGGCCGGAGAACTTACTGAACGAAAGAGTTTTTGGATAGTACTGTTGCAGGCAGAGAACCATCGAAGCCAGAGAGCCACCGGAGGGGAGGTGAGACCGGTGGAAAAAGAGCCTTTCCAGGCGGGACAGCCGGCTGAGCTGGGGAGTGTTTGGAGGACGCAGTCCCAGGCAGGAGACCATCTGAGCCAGGGAGCCACCGTGGGGTGAGATTACAGTTACTAGCGGGGACCTCTATTACCAAATAGAAGCTAGTAACATCTTTTAAAACCTTTTGCACCTTTCTACACCCAGGGAATGGCTAACACTATGCGGAACACATGCAGGTTGTCTGACAACCGTACGCATATGAGGTCGGACCCTGGTACACATAGGTGTCTCCCCGTAGCCAGGGATGAATTTGCTACAACAGTGAGAATAATTTATAGAATTTTCCAGACAATCCACCATCTAATATTCTTAAAGGGCCAGAATCAGCCCCCTAAGGGCATCTTAAAACAAGCTGATAAACTAACATGCTTTATAAAACCGGCAAAACCGTCACAGGAAACCCTAACCAAATTGGCTTTGAATTCAGAAAATTGGGCAAAACAGACCAGACAGATTCTAATTGAGCACTATACAACAAACCTGGAAGAATTAGAAAATGAATTTGCTCAGGCTGCAGTGACAGAGCGCCTGGAAGAAATGATGGCGAAAGCCACTAATTGGATTAAAAAGAGTCTTAGACATAAATTCAAAATTCAATCAATTGATGAGGCAAAGAGACATGTGGTGGGATTAGCATCACGGTTGACAGAGCAAGGGACCAGCACACAATTGAGGACAGAACAGCGGACCGGCATACGGACTAGGACGCCCCCACGCCATAGGCCAAATACCTGGGCAGCCTTGTTCCACCAGCCTGCGATCACAGCCCCCTCATGCCGTAGACGGACTGAAAACCCCCCCCCACCCCGTGGGCCAGCTGCCACGACTTTGTCACGCCACCGACGGACACCCCCACCCCGTGAGCCAACTGCCACAACCTCGTCAAGCCACCGACACACCCCCCCACCCTTTGAGCCAGCTGCCATGACTTCAGCACGCCACCGGCAGACCCCCCCACCCCTTGCACCAGTTGCCACGACTTCGTCACACCACCAACACACCCCCCCACCCTTGGAGCCAGCTGCCATGACTTCGTCATGCCACCGATGGACCCCCCCACCCCTTGCACCAGTTGCCACGACTTCGTCACACCACCAACACACACCCCCACCCTTTGAGCCAGCTGCCATGACTTCGTCACGCCACCGACAGACCCCCCCACCCCGTGGGCCAGCGACCCCGACTTCATCACACCACCAGCAGACCACTGAAACCCCCCCTTCCTTGCGGTCCAGGGCAGTGACCCCCCCTTCCCCGCCATCCAGGGCGGCGACTAGCCCTACCCCACCCCACAGGCCAAGGACCAGGATTTCCAATGTGGCCATCATTAGGGACCTGGACATCACACTTGGCTCTCAAGAGCCTGAGCCACGTAGACCCCAGCACTACATGGGGAACCAACATCAGACCGTATTAAACCAAATCACTAGGGATTCCTCAGACCCAAAACAAACAGAAGGGAGAACCCCTCCTACACCAGGGACAAATCCATGCACAACATTCCTGTACCCCAAAACCAGGGTCATGTACCAACCGCTCCCACAGAGACAAAAGAAAGACTGTACCAAACCAACCATCCCAAGAAATACAGCAGTTCTAGAGCCCGAGATCAGTGTCACAAAACAACCCTTTCCACAGAAACAAAGGAGCGACCAGACCGGACAGGTAAACCCAATAGACACAGAAATGAGGACAGGAACAATGAGAGCCCAGACAGACAACACAGTAGGAGAGGCAGAAATAGCTGAAGCCGAGGTAGGGAACACAATAGGGGAGGCAGGGGTAGCAGACATAGAAACAGAAAACACACCAACAGGGGCAGAACCTGACTCTGAAGGGGAAGATGCACAGAGAGTGACGAGGCACCCCAACACCAGCCGAAAAAACATTACCTGGAAATTGGAACCCAGAAAATCAATTTTAATAATAGGAGATTCCAACCTCTCCAAGATAAAAAGATGCCCAAATCCCACCACCCAAATTGATAGCTTTCCAGGAGCTAAATTCATTCATGTCACAGCAATTCTGGACAAATTGGAACCCTGTCCGGAGACCAAAAAGGTGGTGCTCTCAGTTGGCATTAATAATCGAACGCAGAGACCACTGACTGCAACCAAGCAACTGCAGTCATTACTTAAATTGGCTAAGAGCACATTCCCAAATGCTCAGATCTGGGTGCCGGAAATTAACTTCAGTAACTTACTTCCAGAAACAGAGAGGGATACAATCAGAGGAATTAACCAGCATATAAAAAAACAGAATTACATACCAGCAATTAATGCTAGATCCTTTAAAGTGGGGGCTGACCACATCCATTGGACAGATAGCACTGCCCATAACATAATAAACCAGTGGATGAAGTCTTTAAACTAAAAAGGACTTTAACCCAAGAGAAGGGTAGATTACACCTGGGAAAAACTGTTATTAATATTTCCCAACTCTTTAACCCCACAGAGGTACAGGAGAGGGTTTTAAACAAGGGCCTTACATTTGTTCCAACCCCAAAACATTGTAAAGTACAAATTCAGGAAGATCTGAAAAGGTTTTACAGGAGAGTAAAACTGACCGATTACTTTAGCGATTCAGAAACAGACAAGCAACCTTTTACACCACCATCAGAATGGACCCCACCAAACAATAAAATAGAGCCAGAAATCCTAAACTTTATTAAACAGACTCAATCACAAATTGAAAAAATCCCTAAACAGACAGACAAGCAAAACCTCACTGGAAGAGAGAGACGGGCAATCATAGAACTTAGAAACAATCTAGATATAATCATAAAACCAGCAGATAAGGGCAGTAGTATAGTGATCATGGATAGGCAACAGTATCTACTTGAAGCTCACAGACAGCTTAATAATACAGCCCACTACACGAAATTAGCAGGACCAATTTACCAGGACACACGAAAAGAGATTGGAAACATTTTAACAGAACTAAAGAAATCTAAACACTTGAATCAGAAACAAGTGGAATACCTAAGGGGGGAACAACCACAACCCAGAAAATTCTACATACTACCCAAAATACACAAGCACCCTGACACATGGACTGTACCAGGAGAAATACCACCAGGAAGACCCATTGTGTCAGACTGTGGTAGTGAATCCTACAGGATAGCAGAATACATTGACTCATTCCTAAACCCCTTATCACAGAAGCACCCTAGCTACATTAAAGACACTTACCACTTCATAGAAATAGTGAACTCACTGACCGTACCCCCGAACGCAATACTCTTTACCATGGACATTGAAAGCCTATACACAAACATAGAAACAGACAGAGGCATACAGGCAGTGGAAAATATCCTTAGAAAGTTCCCCCAACCCCACAGACCAGATGCAGCCATAATCCAGCTATTACACCTAGGACTAACAAAAAATGACTTTGAATTCCAGGAGCAATTCTACCTACAGATTAAGGGCACGGCTATGGGCAAGAAATTTGCCCCGGCCTACGCAAACATATACATGGCAGACTGGGAAAACACCGTCTTTGAAAAGTGTTCCAAGCTCCCGATGTGTTATTACAGATACCTGGATGACATATGGGGAGTCTGGACTCACACAGAAACAGAATTGCAAGAATTTGTAGGTATTCTCAACAGTCACCACCAATCTATTAAACTTAAAGTTACAACACATAGAGAAAGTGTGGATTTCCTGGACACCACAGTATTTAAATTACAACAGGAGAATAACAGCCACAAGCTAGCAACAAAGGTATTCTTTAAAGAAACAGACACACACACACTCCTGCACATAAACAGCCACCATCCAAAACATACCTTTCGGGGGCTGGTGAAGTCACAACTGACACGTTTTCACCGCATATGCACAAACGGAGAGGACTTTAGGGAAGCCACCACAACCCTATTTACTGCACTGAGACAGAGAGGTTACACAAAAAGGTTCCTCAGGCACCTTAAGTCTGATTTCCTGAGGGGACTGAATAGCCCACGGCCAAACAGAGAAGTAGCAAGACTACCACTGATAACGACATACGATACAATGACCAAACTAATACACGGAGTGATTAAAACCCAATTTGGGAAACTAAAAGAGGATGTTGACACACTTAGTCGATACCACATAACGTCGGCATACAAAAGAACTCGGAACCTTCGCGACATGCTGGTTCGGAGCAGGATAAGAAAACAGACAACCCAGAACTGCACAAACCCAAAATGTGGGACGTGTAAATACCTAATAATCCGCAAAATGATACAAAATAGACACACAGGAAAAGCAGCCCTAATTAAACAAAGAATTACATGTGAACAGCACAATGCTGTTTATGCAATTCGATGCAAACAATGCCACATCTTGTATGTAGGAGAAACAGGGAATAGTCTAAGGATGAGGCTCACAGGGCACCTCAGTGCTATTAGAACAAAGGATGTATACAAACCTACCTCCCGACACTTCATGGAGCATGGTCTTGAATCCCTGGAATTTATGGGGTTGGAGACCAACATGAACTGGACAACCTCACAAAGGAAGAGGAGGGAAAAACACTGGATAACAACCCTACAAACTCAGTTACCAAAGGGCTTAAATCAGATCTAAAATGGGGGAAATCCAACATCAAAAAACAAAACTGCCCCGACCTTAATTACCACAAATCCCAACCCCAACTTGATAAACCTCCCAAACCGCAACCACACCACACCCTACCCTAATCACAATAAACAGAGCTAACCCCTACTGTTTAAGCTAACCAAAACCACTAAACCCCACACTGCCCACAACAAACAGACCAAAGCCCCAACCCTAACTACAAACAGACCACATCCATATCCCAAATCCTAACTCCAAATGCACCCCACTCTACCCCTAAAGCCTAACCGTAACTCTAATACAGCAAACCTAATCTCCCACCCCACCCCTAAAATCTAAGCCTAACACACCCCACCCTACTCCTAAACCCTGACCCTCACTTAACCCTACCCCTAATGCAACCCTAACCCATAACTCCAACCCCCCAGCCCTGAATCTAATCACAACTCTCCAAATGCACCCCACTCTACCCCTAAAGCCTAACCGTAACTCTAATACAGCAAACCTAATCTCCCACCCCACCCCTAAAATCTAAGCCTAACACACCCCACCCTACTCCTAAACCCTGACCCTCACTTAACCCTACCCCTAATGCAACCCTAACCCATAACTCCAACCCCCCAGCCCTGAATCTAATCACAACTCTCCAAATGCACCCCACTCTACCCCTAAAGCCTAACCGTAACTCTAATACAGCAAACCTAATCTCCCACCCCACCCCTAAAATCTAAGCCTAACACACCCCACCCTACTCCTAAACCCTGACCCTCACTTAACCCTACCCCTAATGCAACCCTAACCCATAACTCCAACCCCCCAGCCCTGAATCTAATCACAACTCTCCAAATGCACCCCACTCTACCCCTAAAGCCTAACCGTAACTCTAATACAGCAAACCTAATCTCCCACCCCACCCCTAAAATCTAAGCCTAACACACCCCACCCTACTCCTAAACCCTGACCCTCACTTAACCCTACCCCTAATGCAACCCTAACCCATAACTCCAACCCCCCAGCCCTGAATCTAATCACAACTCTCCAAATGCACCCCACTCTACCCCTAAAGCCTAACCGTAACTCTAATACAGCAAACCTAATCTCCCACCCCACCCCTAAAATCTAAGCCTAACACACCCCACCCTACTCCTAAACCCTGACCCTCACTTAACCCTACCCCTAATGCAACCCTAACCCATAACTCCAACCCCCCAGCCCTGAATCTAATCCCCTACCCTGATGCACCCTACCCTACCCCTAAACACCTAACCCTAACCCTGATGCACCCTACCCTACCCCTAAACACCTAACCCTAACCCTGATGCACCCAACCCTACCCCTAAAACATAACCCTAACCCCACCCCACCCCTAAACACCTAACCCTAACCCTGATGCACCCCAACCTAACCCCAATATAGCCCTGAACCTAACTGCGACCCTGACCCTCACCTAACCCCAACACTAACCCCAGTGCAGCAACCCTAACCCTAACCTGATCCCCCCAACCTCAATACAACATAACCCTAACACTACGTAAAATAAAGGGTAGAGTTCCAACACCAATAATAATAACTAAATACGACATAGAGGCCATAAATTGGCAAAACCCAGGAACTGATTATAACCCCAGAGGGGGATCAAAGGATTACGGATCAAGAAATTACTAAGAAGCGATCGGCAAGAAAAAGAAGCCAGGTGGTAAGGTAAAGCGTGGGCCAACCAAAAGTGGCAGGTATAAGTGACAAGAAGCTCAAGGGATGAGTGAGAATACGAACACAAGAGGGTGTAACTACCCTCCTGCCCACACCATACAACCTAACATTCAGGAGTGACACGCTTTACATTACCACAGACAAAAAAAGATATAAATGCCAAGAAAAGAAAACCCAGAGAATATATCTTGCAAATACCTTAAATCTAAACTTGATCAGTGAGGTAGATGGTTAAATAACTTTTTGTTCCCCTTTTGCCCCCCCCACAAAAAAAGCAGCAAGCAACTTATAAAAATAGGGAGCACCAAGGAGGTTCTTTTAAATTTTAAAATCTAAAATATTTAAAAGGTGCACTTAAAATAAAGCATGGCTGGAAATGTGGGTCTGACAGACATGGAACTCATCTTCCCAACCCCCCCCCCCCCCCCCCACGAGGTTTGGGACAGCAATAAGGGCACAAAAGATTACATATTTTTAAAAAAAGTTGTAGTTCCCATAGACACGGTCTCTGGACATGGATGCGGGGACGGCCCCTTTAAGAGATGCCTGGTGCTGCGGGGACGGCCCCTTTAAGAGATGCCTGGTGCTGCGGGGAACGCGACAGCAGGGAGCTGCTGGATATCGACCTCGGTTTTTTTAAAAGAAACCCTTTCCCCGGGGATCTGGAGGAGTTGGGGACACGGGTGAGAATCCGATAACTTTATCTAGTCTTTAGATTTTGAGCGTTCACCGGGTGATTTTTATCTTTGAAATCGGGTTTTTTTTTCTCAGCGACTGAAAAGCGAGCGCCGCGTGAGGCATTCTGGGATATGGAGTTCTCTCGGGTCAAACACGAGGGCAAGACCCGTAAATAAAAGGGTTTACTTGGTCTCTCTGGGGCTGGGGGACCTTTCTTTCCCCCTCCTCTTCCCCCCGGGGGGCGGGTGGCAGCGGTTACGGGAGTTTTTATGGGGAATCGGACCTTGGAAATCAAAATTTTGTTCCACGCGGCCGCTGAAAAGCGAGGCATTCTGGGATATGGAGTTCTCTCGGGTCAAACACGAGGGCAACGCTCTTAAATAAAAGGGTTTACTCTGGTTTTTTGGGGCTGGGGGACCTTTCTTTCCCCCTCCTCTCCCCCCGGGGGGGGTGGGTGGCAGCGGATTCGGGAGTTTTTTTGGGATTCGGACCTTGGAAATCGGTTTTTTTCTGCGCGGCCGCTGAAAAGCGAGCGACGCGTGAGGCATTCTGGGAGATTGAGTTTCGTTTAACGAGCGATCGGGTTTAAAAAGGAGGAAATCGGTGGGAAGTTTAATTAATTGTTTAAAATACCCTCATAATTAAAAGGCATAGCCGGAGGTGGGGGTTTGGAGAAGTAGCTTCATGTTTTTATCTTAAAAAATGAGGTGAGGCGGACAGGTAATCAAGCCCCGGGGTCAGCAGACAGTCAGACTCCGTGGCGCCAGAATGACCTGGAGCATTAAAACAGATTCAAAGGTTAAAAAGCAATATTTTTAAAAACATTACCTCAAAAAAAATAACCCCAAACATCTAAGATAAACTAAAGGAACATTAAAACATTAGGTTAAAAAAATATAATTTAAAAATAACGAACACGTGGAGCGAAGGGGGCGGGGCCAGCCCTGCATGAGACAGGACTCATTACATACAGGACAGAAATTCTAACCAATCCCAGGTCAAGGCTAGCCTGCTTGTGGGCGGGAACAAAACTTCAGCCAACAGTAGCACACAGGGGAGGGGCCAGTCCAAGGCTCCGTACTTATAAGCAACTGTAAACAAAGTTAAAATCCTTTCTCCCTGATGAAGCTTAAGGATAAGCGAAACGTCGGAGAAAAAAAGATTCCAGGCCGGAGAACTTACTGAACGAAAGAGTTTTTGGATAGTACTGTTGCAGGCAGAGAACCATCGAAGCCAGAGAGCCACCGGAGGGGAGGTGAGACCGGTGGAAAAAGAGCCTTTCCAGGCGGGACAGCCGGCTGAGCTGGGGAGTGTTTGGAGGACGCAGTCCCAGGCAGGAGACCATCTGAGCCAGGGAGCCACCGTGGGGTGAGATTACAGTTACTAGCGGGGACCTCTATTACCAAATAGAAGCTAGTAACATCTTTTAAAACCTTTTGCACCTTTCTACACCCAGGGAATGGCTAACACTATGCGGAACACATGCAGGTTGTCTGACAACCGTACGCATATGAGGTCGGACCCTGGTACACATAGGTGTCTCCCCGTAGCCAGGGATGAATTTGCTACAACAGTGAGAATAATTTATAGAATTTTCCAGACAATCCACCATCTAATATTCTTAAAGGGCCAGAATCAGCCCCCTAAGGGCATCTTAAAACAAGCTGATAAACTAACATGCTTTATAAAACCGGCAAAACCGTCACAGGAAACCCTAACCAAATTGGCTTTGAATTCAGAAAATTGGGCAAAACAGACCAGACAGATTCTAATTGAGCACTATACAACAAACCTGGAAGAATTAGAAAATGAATTTGCTCAGGCTGCAGTGACAGAGCGCCTGGAAGAAATGATGGCGAAAGCCACTAATTGGATTAAAAAGAGTCTTAGACATAAATTCAAAATTCAATCAATTGATGAGGCAAAGAGACATGTGGTGGGATTAGCATCACGGTTGACAGAGCAAGGGACCAGCACACAATTGAGGACAGAACAGCGGACCGGCATACGGACTAGGACGCCCCCACGCCATAGGCCAAATACCTGGGCAGCCTTGTTCCACCAGCCTGCGATCACAGCCCCCTCATGCCGTAGACGGACTGAAAACCCCCCCCCACCCCGTGGGCCAGCTGCCACGACTTTGTCACGCCACCGACGGACACCCCCACCCCGTGAGCCAACTGCCACAACCTCGTCAAGCCACCGACACACCCCCCCACCCTTTGAGCCAGCTGCCATGACTTCAGCACGCCACCGGCAGACCCCCCCACCCCTTGCACCAGTTGCCACGACTTCGTCACACCACCAACACACCCCCCCACCCTTGGAGCCAGCTGCCATGACTTCGTCATGCCACCGATGGACCCCCCCACCCCTTGCACCAGTTGCCACGACTTCGTCACACCACCAACACACACCCCCACCCTTTGAGCCAGCTGCCATGACTTCGTCACGCCACCGACAGACCCCCCCACCCCGTGGGCCAGCGACCCCGACTTCATCACACCACCAGCAGACCACTGAAACCCCCCCTTCCTTGCGGTCCAGGGCAGTGACCCCCCCTTCCCCGCCATCCAGGGCGGCGACTAGCCCTACCCCACCCCACAGGCCAAGGACCAGGATTTCCAATGTGGCCATCATTAGGGACCTGGACATCACACTTGGCTCTCAAGAGCCTGAGCCACGTAGACCCCAGCACTACATGGGGAACCAACATCAGACCGTATTAAACCAAATCACTAGGGATTCCTCAGACCCAAAACAAACAGAAGGGAGAACCCCTCCTACACCAGGGACAAATCCATGCACAACATTCCTGTACCCCAAAACCAGGGTCATGTACCAACCGCTCCCACAGAGACAAAAGAAAGACTGTACCAAACCAACCATCCCAAGAAATACAGCAGTTCTAGAGCCCGAGATCAGTGTCACAAAACAACCCTTTCCACAGAAACAAAGGAGCGACCAGACCGGACAGGTAAACCCAATAGACACAGAAATGAGGACAGGAACAATGAGAGCCCAGACAGACAACACAGTAGGAGAGGCAGAAATAGCTGAAGCCGAGGTAGGGAACACAATAGGGGAGGCAGGGGTAGCAGACATAGAAACAGAAAACACACCAACAGGGGCAGAACCTGACTCTGAAGGGGAAGATGCACAGAGAGTGACGAGGCACCCCAACACCAGCCGAAAAAACATTACCTGGAAATTGGAACCCAGAAAATCAATTTTAATAATAGGAGATTCCAACCTCTCCAAGATAAAAAGATGCCCAAATCCCACCACCCAAATTGATAGCTTTCCAGGAGCTAAATTCATTCATGTCACAGCAATTCTGGACAAATTGGAACCCTGTCCGGAGACCAAAAAGGTGGTGCTCTCAGTTGGCATTAATAATCGAACGCAGAGACCACTGACTGCAACCAAGCAACTGCAGTCATTACTTAAATTGGCTAAGAGCACATTCCCAAATGCTCAGATCTGGGTGCCGGAAATTAACTTCAGTAACTTACTTCCAGAAACAGAGAGGGATACAATCAGAGGAATTAACCAGCATATAAAAAAACAGAATTACATACCAGCAATTAATGCTAGATCCTTTAAAGTGGGGGCTGACCACATCCATTGGACAGATAGCACTGCCCATAACATAATAAACCAGTGGATGAAGTCTTTAAACTAAAAAGGACTTTAACCCAAGAGAAGGGTAGATTACACCTGGGAAAAACTGTTATTAATATTTCCCAACTCTTTAACCCCACAGAGGTACAGGAGAGGGTTTTAAACAAGGGCCTTACATTTGTTCCAACCCCAAAACATTGTAAAGTACAAATTCAGGAAGATCTGAAAAGGTTTTACAGGAGAGTAAAACTGACCGATTACTTTAGCGATTCAGAAACAGACAAGCAACCTTTTACACCACCATCAGAATGGACCCCACCAAACAATAAAATAGAGCCAGAAATCCTAAACTTTATTAAACAGACTCAATCACAAATTGAAAAAATCCCTAAACAGACAGACAAGCAAAACCTCACTGGAAGAGAGAGACGGGCAATCATAGAACTTAGAAACAATCTAGATATAATCATAAAACCAGCAGATAAGGGCAGTAGTATAGTGATCATGGATAGGCAACAGTATCTACTTGAAGCTCACAGACAGCTTAATAATACAGCCCACTACACGAAATTAGCAGGACCAATTTACCAGGACACACGAAAAGAGATTGGAAACATTTTAACAGAACTAAAGAAATCTAAACACTTGAATCAGAAACAAGTGGAATACCTAAGGGGGGAACAACCACAACCCAGAAAATTCTACATACTACCCAAAATACACAAGCACCCTGACACATGGACTGTACCAGGAGAAATACCACCAGGAAGAACCATTGTGTCAGACTGTGGTAGTGAATCCTACAGGATAGCAGAATACATTGACTCATTCCTAAACCCCTTATCACAGAAGCACCCTAGCTACATTAAAGACACTTACCACTTCATAGAAATAGTGAACTCACTGACCGTACCCCCGAACGCAATACTCTTTACCATGGACATTGAAAGCCTATACACAAACATAGAAACAGACAGAGGCATACAGGCAGTGGAAAATATCCTTAGAAAGTTCCCCCAACCCCACAGACCAGATGCAGCCATAATCCAGCTATTACACCTAGGACTAACAAAAAATGACTTTGAATTCCAGGAGCAATTCTACCTACAGATTAAGGGCACGGCTATGGGCAAGAAATTTGCCCCGGCCTACGCAAACATATACATGGCAGACTGGGAAAACACCGTCTTTGAAAAGTGTTCCAAGCTCCCGATGTGTTATTACAGATACCTGGATGACATATGGGGAGTCTGGACTCACACAGAAACAGAATTGCAAGAATTTGTAGGTATTCTCAACAGTCACCACCAATCTATTAAACTTAAAGTTACAACACATAGAGAAAGTGTGGATTTCCTGGACACCACAGTATTTAAATTACAACAGGAGAATAACAGCCACAAGCTAGCAACAAAGGTATTCTTTAAAGAAACAGACACACACACACTCCTGCACATAAACAGCCACCATCCAAAACATACCTTTCGGGGGCTGGTGAAGTCACAACTGACACGTTTTCACCGCATATGCACAAACGGAGAGGACTTTAGGGAAGCCACCACAACCCTATTTACTGCACTGAGACAGAGAGGTTACACAAAAAGGTTCCTCAGGCACCTTAAGTCTGATTTCCTGAGGGGACTGAATAGCCCACGGCCAAACAGAGAAGTAGCAAGACTACCACTGATAACGACATACGATACAATGACCAAACTAATACACGGAGTGATTAAAACCCAATTTGGGAAACTAAAAGAGGATGTTGACACACTTAGTCGATACCACATAACGTCGGCATACAAAAGAACTCGGAACCTTCGCGACATGCTGGTTCGGAGCAGGATAAGAAAACAGACAACCCAGAACTGCACAAACCCAAAATGTGGGACGTGTAAATACCTAATAATCCGCAAAATGATACAAAATAGACACACAGGAAAAGCAGCCCTAATTAAACAAAGAATTACATGTGAACAGCACAATGCTGTTTATGCAATTCGATGCAAACAATGCCACATCTTGTATGTAGGAGAAACAGGGAATAGTCTAAGGATGAGGCTCACAGGGCACCTCAGTGCTATTAGAACAAAGGATGTATACAAACCTACCTCCCGACACTTCATGGAGCATGGTCTTGAATCCCTGGAATTTATGGGGTTGGAGACCAACATGAACTGGACAACCTCACAAAGGAAGAGGAGGGAAAAACACTGGATAACAACCCTACAAACTCAGTTACCAAAGGGCTTAAATCAGATCTAAAATGGGGGAAATCCAACATCAAAAAACAAAACTGCCCCGACCTTAATTACCACAAATCCCAACCCCAACTTGATAAACCTCCCAAACCGCAACCACACCACACCCTACCCTAATCACAATAAACAGAGCTAACCCCTACTGTTTAAGCTAACCAAAACCACTAAACCCCACACTGCCCACAACAAACAGACCAAAGCCCCAACCCTAACTACAAACAGACCACATCCATATCCCAAATCCTAACTCCAAATGCACCCCACTCTACCCCTAAAGCCTAACCGTAACTCTAATACAGCAAACCTAATCTCCCACCCCACCCCTAAAATCTAAGCCTAACACACCCCACCCTACTCCTAAACCCTGACCCTCACTTAACCCTACCCCTAATGCAACCCTAACCCATAACTCCAACCCCCCAGCCCTGAATCTAATCACAACTCTCCAAATGCACCCCACTCTACCCCTAAAGCCTAACCGTAACTCTAATACAGCAAACCTAATCTCCCACCCCACCCCTAAAATCTAAGCCTAACACACCCCACCCTACTCCTAAACCCTGACCCTCACTTAACCCTACCCCTAATGCAACCCTAACCCATAACTCCAACCCCCCAGCCCTGAATCTAATCACAACTCTCCAAATGCACCCCACTCTACCCCTAAAGCCTAACCGTAACTCTAATACAGCAAACCTAATCTCCCACCCCACCCCTAAAATCTAAGCCTAACACACCCCACCCTACTCCTAAACCCTGACCCTCACTTAACCCTACCCCTAATGCAACCCTAACCCATAACTCCAACCCCCCAGCCCTGAATCTAATCACAACTCTCCAAATGCACCCCACTCTACCCCTAAAGCCTAACCGTAACTCTAATACAGCAAACCTAATCTCCCACCCCACCCCTAAAATCTAAGCCTAACACACCCCACCCTACTCCTAAACCCTGACCCTCACTTAACCCTACCCCTAATGCAACCCTAACCCATAACTCCAACCCCCCAGCCCTGAATCTAATCACAACTCTCCAAATGCACCCCACTCTACCCCTAAAGCCTAACCGTAACTCTAATACAGCAAACCTAATCTCCCACCCCACCCCTAAAATCTAAGCCTAACACACCCCACCCTACTCCTAAACCCTGACCCTCACTTAACCCTACCCCTAATGCAACCCTAACCCATAACTCCAACCCCCCAGCCCTGAATCTAATCCCCTACCCTGATGCACCCTACCCTACCCCTAAACACCTAACCCTAACCCTGATGCACCCTACCCTACCCCTAAACACCTAACCCTAACCCTGATGCACCCAACCCTACCCCTAAAACATAACCCTAACCCCACCCCACCCCTAAACACCTAACCCTAACCCTGATGCACCCCAACCTAACCCCAATATAGCCCTGAACCTAACTGCGACCCTGACCCTCACCTAACCCCAACACTAACCCCAGTGCAGCAACCCTAACCCTAACCTGATCCCCCCAACCTCAATACAACATAACCCTAACACTACGTAAAATAAAGGGTAGAGTTCCAACACCAATAATAATAACTAAATACGACATAGAGGCCATAAATTGGCAAAACCCAGGAACTGATTATAACCCCAGAGGGGGATCAAAGGATTACGGATCAAGAAATTACTAAGAAGCGATCGGCAAGAAAAAGAAGCCAGGTGGTAAGGTAAAGCGTGGGCCAACCAAAAGTGGCAGGTATAAGTGACAAGAAGCTCAAGGGATGAGTGAGAATACGAACACAAGAGGGTGTAACTACCCTCCTGCCCACACCATACAACCTAACCCTAACCCTAACCCTAACCCTAACCCTAACCCTAACCCTAACCCTAACCCTAACCCTAACCCTAACCCTAACCCTAACCCTAACCCTAACCCTAACCCTAACCCTAACCCTAACCCTAACCCTAACCCTAACCCTAACCCTAACCCTAATGCAGACACATTCAGTAGTAGCCAAGCAGGAACTCTGGATGGTGCCTAAAGCTAAAGCACAAGGTGCATTCATTTGGACAACAGCAACAGTCTGAGGTGCGGGCCAGAACCAAGAGGCAGACAACATAGGGAGGGCGTTTCCCCCCTCTGCCCACCATTTTAAAACCTAACTTTTGCAAGTGACGCACTAAGGACTTGGTCTGTTTGTTTGTAGCTCCCTGATGAGCCGTAAGATGGCGAAACCGGTCGGAGTGTTCCAAGAAGGAACGATGGATGGTACTTAAGGCTGGAGGACGAGACACATTCAGTAGTAGCCAAGCAGGAACTCTGGATGGTGCCTAAAGCTAAAGCACAAGGTGCATTCATTTGGACAACAGCAACAGTCTGAGGTGCGGGCCAGAACCAAGAGGCAGACAACATAGGGAGGGCGTTTCCCCCCTCTGCCCACCATTTTAAAACCTAACTTTTGCAAGTGACGCACTAAGGACTTGGTCTGTTTGTTTGTAGCTCCCTGATGAGCCGTAAGATGGCGAAACCGGTCGGAGTGTTCCAAGAAGGAACGATGGATGGTACTTAAGGCTGGAGGACGAGACACATTCAGTAGTAGCCAAGCAGGAACTCTGGATGGTGCCTAAAGCTAAAGCACAAGGTGCATTCATTTGGACAACAGCAACAGTCTGAGGTGCGGGCCAGAACCAAGAGGCAGACAACATAGGGAGGGCGTTTCCCCCCTCTGCCCACCATTTTAAAACCTAACTTTTGCAAGTGACGCACTAAGGACTTGGTCTGTTTGTTTGTAGCTCCCTGATGAGCCGTAAGATGGCGAAACCGGTCGGAGTGTTCCAAGAAGGAACGATGGATGGTACTTAAGGCTGGAGGACGAGACACATTCAGTAGTAGCCAAGCAGGAACTCTGGATGGTGCCTAAAGCTAAAGCACAAGGTGCATTCATTTGGACAACAGCAACAGTCTGAGGTGCGGGCCAGAACCAAGAGGCAGACAACATAGGGAGGGCGTTTCCCCCCTCTGCCCACCATTTTAAAACCTAACTTTTGCAAGTGACGCACTAAGGACTTGGTCTGTTTGTTTGTAGCTCCCTGATGAGCCGTAAGATGGCGAAACCGGTCGGAGTGTTCCAAGAAGGAACGATGGATGGTACTTAAGGCTGGAGGACGAGACACATTCAGTAGTAGCCAAGCAGGAACTCTGGATGGTGCCTAAAGCTAAAGCACAAGGTGCATTCATTTGGACAACAGCAACAGTCTGAGGTGCGGGCCAGAACCAAGAGGCAGACAACATAGGGAGGGCGTTTCCCCCCTCTGCCCACCATTTTAAAACCTAACTTTTGCAAGTGACGCACTAAGGACTTGGTCTGTTTGTTTGTAGCTCCCTGATGAGCCGTAAGATGGCGAAACCGGTCGGAGTGTTCCAAGAAGGAACGATGGATGGTACTTAAGGCTGGAGGACGAGACACATTCAGTAGTAGCCAAGCAGGAACTCTGGATGGTGCCTAAAGCTAAAGCACAAGGTGCATTCATTTGGACAACAGCAACAGTCTGAGGTGCGGGCCAGAACCAAGAGGCAGACAACATAGGGAGGGCGTTTCCCCCCTCTGCCCACCATTTTAAAACCTAACTTTTGCAAGTGACGCACTAAGGACTTGGTCTGTTTGTTTGTAGCTCCCTGATGAGCCGTAAGATGGCGAAACCGGTCGGAGTGTTCCAAGAAGGAACGATGGATGGTACTTAAGGCTGGAGGACGAGACACATTCAGTAGTAGCCAAGCAGGAACTCTGGATGGTGCCTAAAGCTAAAGCACAAGGTGCATTCATTTGGACAACAGCAACAGTCTGAGGTGCGGGCCAGAACCAAGAGGCAGACAACATAGGGAGGGCGTTTCCCCCCTCTGCCCACCATTTTAAAACCTAACCCTAACCCTAACCCTAACCCTAACCCTAACCCTAACCCTAACCCTAACCCTAACCCTAACCCTAACCCTAACCCTAACCCTAACCCTAACCCTAACCCTAACCCTAACCCTAACCCTAACCCTAACCCTAACCCTAACCCTAATGCAGCGTAACCCTAACCCTAACCCTAACCCTAACCCTAACCCTAACCCTAATGCAGCGTAACCCTAACCCTAACCCTAACCCTAACCCTAACCCTAACCCTAACCCTAACCCTAACCCTAACCCTAACCCTAACCCTAACCCTAACCCTAACCCTAACCGGTCGGAGTGTTCCAAGAAGGAACGATGGATGGTACTTAAGGCTGGAGGACGGGACACATTCAGTAGTAGCCAAGCAGGAACTCTGGATGGTGCCTAAAGCTAAAGCACAAGGTGCATTCATTTGGACAACAGCAACAGTCTGAGGTGCGGGCCAGAACCAAGAGGCAGACAACATAGGGAGGGCGTTTCCCCCCTCTGCCCACCATTTTAAAACCTAACCCTAACCCTAACCCTAACCCTAACCCTAACCCTAACCCTAATGCAGCGTAACCCTAACCCTAACCCTAACCCTAACCCTAACCCTAACCCTAACCCTAACCCTAACCCTAACACTAACCCTAACCCTAACCCTAACCCTAACCCTAACCCTAACCCTAACCCTAACCCTAACCCTAACCCTAACCCTAACGCAGCGGTGCCTAAAGCTAAAGCACAAGGTGCATTCATTTGGACAACAGCAACAGTCTGAGGTGCGGGCCAGAACCAAGAGGCAGACAACATAGGGAGGGCGTTTCCCCCCTCTGCCCACCATTTTAAAACCTAACCTTTGCAAGTGACGCACTAAGGACTTGGTCTGTTTGTTTATAGCTCCCTGATGAGCCGCAAGATGGCGAAACCGGTCGGAGTGTTCCAAGAAGGAACGATGGATGGTACTTAAGGCTGGAGGACGGGACACATTCAGTAGTAGCCAAGCAGGAACTCTGGATGGTGCCTAAAGCTAAAGCACAAGGTGCATTCATTTGGACAACAGCAACAGTCTGAGGTGCGGGCCAGAACCAAGAGGCAGACAACATAGGGAGGGCGTTTCCCCCCTCTGCCCACCATTTTAAAACCTAACCTTTGCAAGTGACGCACTAAGGACTTGGTCTGTTTGTTTATAGCTCCCTGATGAGCCGCAAGATGGCGAAACCGGTCGGAGTGTTCCAAGAAGGAACGATGGATGGTACTTAAGGCTGGAGGACGGGACACATTCAGTAGTAGCCAAGCAGGAACTCTGGATGGTGCCTAAAGCTAAAGCACAAGGTGCATTCATTTGGACAACAGCAACAGTCTGAGGTGCGGGCCAGAACCAAGAGGCAGACAACATAGGGAGGGCGTTTCCCCCCTCTGCCCACCATTTTAAAACCTAACCCTAACCCTAACCCTAACCCTAACCCTAACCCTAACCCTAACCCTAACCCTAACCCTAACCCTAACCCTAACCCTAACCCTAACCCTAACCCTAACCCAACACCAATAATAATAACTAAATACGACATAGAGGCCATAAATTGGCAAAACCCAGGAACTGATTATAACCCCAGAGGGGGATCAAAGGATTACGGATCAAGAAATTACTAAGAAGCGATCGGCAAGAAAAAGAAGCCAGGTGGTAAGGTAAAGCGTGGGACAACCAAAAGTGGCAGGTATAAGTGACAAGAAGCTCAAGCGTTGAGTGAGAATACGAACACAAGAGGGTGTAACTACCCTCCTGCCCACACCATACAACCTAACCCTAACCCTAACCCTAACCCTAACCCTAACCCTAACCCTAACCCTAACCCTAACCCTAACCCTAACCCTAACCCTAACCCTAACCCTAACCCTAACCCTAACCCTAACCCTAACCCTAACCCTAACCCTAACCCTAACCCTAATGCAGCGGTGCCTAAAGCTAAAGCACAAGGTGCATTCATTTGGACAACAGCAACAGTCTGAGGTGCGGGCCAGAACCAAGAGGCAGACAACATAGGGAGGGCGTTTCCCCCCTCTGCCCACCATTTTAAAACCTAACCTTTGCAAGTGATGCACTAAGGACTTGGTCTGTTTGTTTATAGCTCCCTGATGAGCCGCAAGATGGCGAAACCGGTCGGAGTGTTCCAAGAAGGAACGATGGATGGTACTTAAGGCTGGAGGACGGGACACATTCAGTAGTAGCCAAGCAGGAACTCTGGATGGTGCCTAAAGCTAAAGCACAAGGTGCATTCATTTGGACAACAGCAACAGTCTGAGGTGCGGGCCAGAACCAAGAGGCAGACAACATAGGGAGGGCGTTTCCCCCCTCTGCCCACCATTTTAAAACCTAACCTTTGCAAGTGACGCACTAAGGACTTGGTCTGTTTGTTTATAGCTCCCTGATGAGCCGCAAGATGGCGAAACCGGTCGGAGTGTTCCAAGAAGGAACGATGGATGGTACTTAAGGCTGGAGGACGGGACACATTCAGTAGTAGCCAAGCAGGAACTCTGGATGGTGCCTAAAGCTAAAGCACAAGGTGCATTCATTTGGACAACAGCAACAGTCTGAGGTGCGGGCCAGAACCAAGAGGCAGACAACATAGGGAGGGCGTTTCCCCCCTCTGCCCACCATTTTAAAACCTAACCTTTGCAAGTGACGCACTAAGGACTTGGTCTGTTTGTTTATAGCTCCCTGATGAGCCGCAAGATGGCGAAACCGGTCGGAGTGTTCCAAGAAGGAACGATGGATGGTACTTAAGGCTGGAGGACGGGACACATTCAGTAGTAGCCAAGCAGGAACTCTGGATGGTGCCTAAAGCTAAAGCACAAGGTGCATTCATTTGGACAACAGCAACAGTCTGAGGTGCGGGCCAGAACCAAGAGGCAGACAACATAGGGAGGGCGTTTCCCCCCTCTGCCCACCATTTTAAAACCTAACCCTAACCCTAACCCTAACCCTAACCCTAACCCTAACCCTAACCCTAACCCTAACCCTAACCCTAACCCTAACCCTAACCCTAACCCTAACCCAACACCAATAATAATAACTAAATACGACATAGAGGCCATAAATTGGCAAAACCCAGGAACTGATTATAACCCCAGAGGGGGATCAAAGGATTACGGATCAAGAAATTACTAAGAAGCGATCGGCAAGAAAAAGAAGCCAGGTGGTAAGGTAAAGCGTGGGACAACCAAAAGTGGCAGGTATAAGTGACAAGAAGCTCAAGCGTTGAGTGAGAATACGAACACAAGAGGGTGTAACTACCCTCCTGCCCACACCATACAACCTAACCCTAACCCTAACCCTAACCCTAACCCTAACCCTAACCCTAACCCTAACCCTAACCCTAACCCTAACCCTAACCCTAACCCTAACCCTAACCCTAACCCTAACCCAACACCAATAATAATAACTAAATACGACATAGAGGCCATAAATTGGCAAAACCCAGGAACTGATTATAACCCCAGAGGGGGATCAAAGGATTACGGATCAAGAAATTACTAAGAAGCGATCGGCAAGAAAAAGAAGCCAGGTGGTAAGGTAAAGCGTGGGACAACCAAAAGTGGCAGGTATAAGTGACAAGAAGCTCAAGCGTTGAGTGAGAATACGAACACAAGAGGGTGTAACTACCCTCCTGCCCACACCATACAACCTAACCCTAACCCTAACCCTAACCCTAACCCTAACCCTAACCCTAACCCTAACCCTAACCCTAACCCTAACCCTAACCCTAACCCTAACCCTAACCCCAACCCCAACCCTAACCCTAACCCTAACCCTAACCCTAACCCTAACCCTAACCCTAATGCAGCTTAACACACCCCACCCTACTCCTTAACCCTACCCCTAATGCAACCCTAACCCATAACTCCAACCCCCCAGCCCTGAATCTAATCACAACTCTGACCCTGGACCCTAACCCTGATGCACCCTACCCTACCCCTAAACACCTAACCCTAACCCTGATGCACCCTACCCTACCCCTAAGCACCTAACCCTAACCCTGATGCACCCAACCCTACCCCTAAAACATAACCCTAACCCCACCCCACCCCTAAACACCTAACCCTAACCCTGATGCACCCCAACCTAACCCCAATATAGCCCTGAACCTAACTGCGACCCTGACCCTCACCTAACCCCAACACTAACCCCAGTGCAGCAACCCTAACCCTAACCTGAACCCCCCAACCTCAATACAACATAACCCTAACACTACGTAAAATAAAGGGTAGAGTTCCAACACCAATAATAATAACTAAATACGACATAGAGACCATAAATTGGCAAAACCCAGGAACTGATTATAACCCCAGAGGGGGATCAAAGGATTACGGATCAAGAAATTCCTAAGAAGCGATCGGCAAGAAAAAGAAGCCAGGTGGTAAGGTAAAGCGTGGGCCAACCAAAAGTGGCAGGTATAAGTGACAAGAAGCTCAAGCGTTGAGTGAGAATACGAACACAAGAGGGTGTAACTACCCTCCTGCCCACACCATACAACCTAACCCTAACCCTAACCCTAACCCTAACCCTAACCCTAACCCCAACCCCAGCTTGATAAACCTCTCAAACCGCAACCACACCCTACCCTAATCATAATAAACAGAGCTAACCCCTACTGTTTAAGCTAACCAAAACCACTAAACCCCACACTGCCCACAACAAACAGACCAAAGCCCCAACCCTAACTACAAACAGACCCCATCCATATCCCAAATCCTAACTCCAAATGCACCCCACTCTACCCCTAAAGCCTAACCGTAACTCTAATACAGCAAACCTAATCTCCCACCCCACCCCTAAAATCTAAGCCTAACACACCCCACCCTACTCCTAAACCCTGACCCTCACTTAAGCCTACCCCTAATGCAACCCTAACCCATAACTCCAACCCCCCAGCCCTGAATCTAATCACAACTCTGACCCTGGACCCTAACCCTGATGCACCCTACCCTACCCCTAAACACCTAACCCTAACCCTGATGCACCCAACCCTACCCCTAAAACTTAACCCTAACCCCACCCCACCCCTAAACACCTAACCCTAACCCTGATGCACCCCAACCTAACCCCAATATAGCCCTGAACCTAACTGCGACCCTGACCCTCACCTAACCCCAACACTAACCCCAGTGCAGCAACCCTAACCCTAACCTGAACCCCCCAACCTCAATACAACATAACCCTAACACTACGTAAAATAAAGGGTAGAGTTCCAACACCAATAATAATAACTAAATACGACATAGAGACCATAAATTGGCAAAACCCAGGAACTGATTATAACCCCAGAGGGGGATCAAAGGATTACGGATCAAGAAATTATTAAGAAGCGATCGGCAAGAAAAAGAAGCCAGGTGGTAAGGTAAAGCGTGGGCCAACCAAAAGTGGCAGGTATAAGTGACAAGAAGCTCAAGCGTTGAGTGAGAATACGAACACAAGAGGGTGCAACTACCCTCCTGCCCACACCATACAACCTAACCCTAACCCTAACCCTAACCCTAACCCTAACCCTAATGCAACGATGGATGGTACTTAAGGCTGGAGGACGGGACACATTCAGTAGTAGCCAAGCAGGAACTCTGGATGGTGCCTAAAGCTAAAGCACAAGGTGCATTCATTTGGACAACAGCAACAGTCTGAGGTGCGGGCCAGAACCAAGAGGCAGACAACATAGGGAGGGCGTTTCCCCCCTCTGCCCACCATTTTAAAACCTAACTTTTGCAAGTGACGCACTAAGGACTTGGTCTGTTTGTTTGTAGCTCCCTGATGAGCCGCAAGATGGCGAAACCGGTCGGAGTGTTCCAAGAAGGAACGATGGATGGTACTTAAGGCTGGAGGACGGGACACATTCAGTAGTAGCCAAGCAGGAACTCTGGATGGTGCCTAAAGCTAAAGCACAAGGTGCATTCATTTGGACAACAGCAACAGTCTGAGGTGCGGGCCAGAACCAAGAGGCAGACAACATAGGGAGGGCGTTTCCCCCCTCTGCCCACCATTTTAAAACCTAACTTTTGCAAGTGACGCACTAAGGACTTGGTCTGTTTGTTTGTAGCTCCCTGATGAGCCGCAAGATGGCGAAACCGGTCGGAGTGTTCCAAGAAGGAACGATGGATGGTACTTAACGCTGGAGGACGGGACACATTCAGTAGTAGCCAAGCAGGAACTCTGGATGGTGCCTAAAGCTAAAGCACAAGGTGCATTCATTTGGACAACAGCAACAGTCTGAGGTGCGGGCCAGAACCAAGAGGCAGACAACATAGGGAGGGCGTTTCCCCCCTCTGCCCACCATTTTAAAACCTAACCCTAACCCTAACCCTAACCCTAACCCTAACCCTAACCCTGATGCACCCAACCCTACCCCTAAAACATAACCCTAACCCCACCCCACCCCTAAACACCTAACCCTAACCCTGATGCACCCCAACCTAACCCCAATATAGCCCTGAACCTAACTGCGACCCTGACCCTCACCTAACCCCAACACTAACCCCAGTGCAGCAACCCTAACCCTAACCTGAACCCCCCAACCTCAATACAACATAACCCTAACACTACATAAAATAAAGGGTAGAGTTCCAACACCAATAATAATAACTAAATACGACATAGAGACCATAAATTGGCAAAACCCAGGAACTGATTATAACCCCAGAGGGGGATCAAAGGATTACGGATCAAGAAATTACTAAGAAGCGATCGGCAAGAAAAAGAAGCCAGGTGGTAAGGTAAAGCGTGGGCCAACCAAAAGTGGCAGGTATAAGTGACAAGAAGCTCAAGCGTTGAGTGAGAATACGAACACAAGAGGGTGTAACTACCCTCCTGCCCACACCATACAACCTAACCCTAACCCTAACCCTAACCCTAACCTAACCCTAACCCTAACCCTACCCTAACCCTAACCCTAACCCTAACCCTAACCCTAATGCACTAACCCTAACCCTAACCCTAACCCTAAACCTAACCCTAACCCTAATGCACTAACCCTAACCCTAACCCTAACCCTAATGCACTAACCCTAACCCTAACCCTAAACCTAACCCTAATGCACTAACCCTAACCCTAACCCTAATGACCCTAACCCTAACCCTAACCCTAATGCACTAACCCTAACCCTAACCCTAACCCTAACCCTAATGCACTAACCCTAACCCTAACCCTAACCCTAATGACCCTAACCCTAACCCTAACCCTAATGCAACGCAATCACAAATTGAAAAAATCCCTAAACAGACAGACAAGCAAAACCTCACTGGAAGAGAGAGACGGGCAATCATAGAACTTAGAAACAATCTAGATATAATCATAAAACCAGCAGATAAGGGCAGTAGTATAGTGATCATGGATAGGCAACAGTATCTACTTGAAGCTCACAGACAGCTTAATAATACAGCCGACTACACGAAATTAGCAGGACCAATTTACCAGGACACACGAAAAGAGATTGGAAACATTTTAACAGAACTAAAGAAATCTAAACACTTAAATCAGAAACAAGTGGAATACCTAAGGGGGGAACAACCACAACCCAGAAAATTCTACATACTACCCAAAATACACAAGCACCCTGACACATGGACTGTACCAGGAGAAATACCACCAGGAAGACCAATTGTGTCAGACTGTGGTAGTGAATCCTACAGGATAGCAGAATACATTGACTCATTCCTAAACCCCTTATCACAGAAGCACCCTAGCTACATTAAAGACACTTACCACTTCATAGAAATAGTGAACTCACTGACCGTACCCCCGAACGCAATACTCTTTACCATGGACATTGAAAGCCTATACACAAACATAGAAACAGACAGAGGCATACAGGCAGTGGAAAATATCCTTAGAAAGTTCCCCCAACCCCACAGACCAGATGCAGCCATAATCCAGCTATTACACCTAGGACTAACAAAAAATGACTTTGAATTCCAGGAGCAATTCTACCTACAGATTAAGGGCACGGCTATGGGCAAGAAATTTGCCCCGGCCTACGCAAACATATACATGGCAGACTGGGAAAACACAGTCTTTGAAAAGTGTTCCAAGCTCCCGATGTGTTATTACAGATACCTGGATGACATATGGGGAGTCTGGACTCACACAGAAACAGAATTGCAAGAATTTGTAGGTATTCTCAACAGTCACCACCAATCGATTAAACTTAAAGTTACAACACATAGAGAAAGTGTGGATTTCCTGGACACCACAGTATTTAAATTACAACAGGAGAATAACAGCCACAAGCTAGCAACAAAGGTATTCTTTAAAGAAACAGACACACACACACTCCTGCACATAAACAGCCACCATCCAAAACATACCTTTCGGGGGCTGGTGAAGTCACAACTGACACGTTTTCACCGCATATGCACAAACGGAGAGGACTTTAGGGAAGCCACCACAACCCTATTTACTGCACTGAGACAGAGAGGTTACACAAAAAGGTTCCTCAGGCACCTTAAGTCTGATTTCCTGAGGGGACTGAATAGCCCACGGCCAAACAGAGAAGTAGCAAGACTACCACTGATAACGACATACGATACAATGACCAAACTAATACACGGAGTGATTAAAACCCAATTTGGGAAACTAAAAGAGGATGTTGACACACTTAGTCGATACCACATAACGTCAGCATACAGAAGAAGTCAAAACCTTCGAGGTATGCTGGTTCGGAGTAGGATAAGAAAACAGACAACCCAGAACTGCACAAACCCAAAATGTGGGACGTGTAAATACCTAATAATCCGCAAAATGATACAAAATAGACACACAGGAAAAGCAGCCCTAATTAAACAAAGAATTACATGTGAACAGCACAATGCTGTTTATGCAATTCGATGCAAACAATGCCACATCTTGTATGTAGGAGAAACAGGGAATAGTCTAAGGATGAGGCTCACAGGGCACCTCAGTGCTATTAGAACAAAGGATGTATACAAACCTACCTCCCGACACTTCATGGAGCATGGTCTTGAATCCCTGGAATTTATGGGGTTGGAGACCAACATGAACTGGACAACCTCACAAAGGAAGAGGAGGGAAAAACACTGGATAACAACCCTACAAACTCAGTTACCAAAGGGCTTAAATCAGATCTAAAATGGGGGAAATCCAACATCAAAAAACAAAACTGCCCCGACCTTAATTACCACAAATCCCAACCCCAACTTGATAAACCTCTCAAACCGCAACCACACCACACCCTACCCTAATCACAATAAACAGAGCTGACCCATACTGTTTAAGCTAACCAAAACCACTAAACCCCACACTGCCCACAACAAACAGACCAAAGCCCCAACCCTAACTACAAACAGACCCCATCCATATCCCAAATCCTAACTCCAAATGCACCCCACTCTACCCCTAAAGCCTAACCGTAACTCTAATACAGCAAACCTAATCTCCCACCCCACCCCTAAAATCTAAGCCTAACACACCCCACCCTACTCCTAAACCCTGACCCTCACTTAACCCTACCCCTAATGCAACCCTAACCCATAACTCCAACCCCCCAGCCCTGAATCTAATCACAACTCTGACCCTGGACCCTAACCCTGATGCACCCTACCCTACCCCTAAACACCTAACCCTAACCCTGATGCACCCTACCCTACCCCTAAACACCTAACCCTAACCCTGATGCACCCAACCCTACCCCTAAAACATAACCCTAACCCCACCCCACCCCTAAACACCTAACCCTAACCCTGATGCACCCCAACCTAACCCCAATATAGCCCTGAACCTAACTGCGACCCTGACCCTCACCTAACCCCAACACTAACCCCAGTGCAGCAACCCTAACCCTAACCTGAACCCCCCAACCTCAATACAACATAACCCTAACACTACGTAAAATAAAGGGTAGAGTTCCAACACCAATAATAATAACTAAATACGACATAGAGGCCATAAATTGGCAAAACCCAGGAACTGATTATAACCCCAGAGGGGGATCAAAGGATTACGGATCAAGAAATTACTAAGAAGCGATCGGCAAGAAAAAGAAGCCAGGTGGTAAGGTAAAGCGTGGGACAACCAAAAGTGGCAGGTATAAGTGACAAGAAGCTCAAGCGTTGAGTGAGAATACGAACACAAGAGGGTGTAACTACCCTCCTGCCCACACCATACAACCTAACCCTAACCCTAACCCTAACCCTAATGCAGCATAACCCTAACCCTAACCCTAACCCTAACCCTAACCCTAACCCTAACCCTAATGCAGCGTAACCCTAACCCTAACCCTAACCCTAACCACAATGCAGCGTAACCCTAACCCTAACCATACCCTAAACCTAACCCTAACCCTAACCCTAATGCAGCGTAACCTTAACCCTAACCCTAACCCTAACCCTAATGCACCCTAACACTAACCCTAACCCTAACCCTAATGCAGCGTAACCCCAACCCTAACCCTAACCCTAATGCAGCGTAACCCTAACCCTAACCCTAACCCTAATGCAGCGTAACCCTAACCCTAACCCTAACCCTAACCCTAACCCAACAACCAGAGTGTAACACTGCTGCTGCACACTGCAACAGAGTGTAACACTGCTGCTGCACACTGCAACGGAGTGTAAAACTGCTGCAGTGCACTGCAACAAATAGAGTGGAACACAGCTGCTGCACACTGCAACAAATAGAGTGCAACACTGCTGCTGCATACTGCAACAAATAAAGTGGAACACTGCTGCTGCACACTGCAACAAAGAGTGTAACACTGCTGCTCACTGCAACAAATAGAGTGGAACACTGCTGCTGCTGTGCACTGCAACAAATGGAGAGGAACACTGCTGCTGCAGACTGCAACAAACAGAGTGCAACACTGCTGCTGCATACTGCAACAAATAAAGTGGAACACTGCTGCTGCACACTGCAAAAAAGAGCGTGCAACACTGCTGTTGCATACTGCAACAAAGAGAGTGCAACTCTGCTGTTGCATACTGCAACAAAGAGTGTAACACTGCTGCTGCACACTGCAACAAATAGAGTGTAACACTGCTGCTGCACACTCCAACAAATAGAGTGCAACACTGCTGTTGTACACTGCAATAAATAGTGTGGAACACTGCTGCTGCACACTGCAACAAACAGTGTGGAACACTGCTGCTGCAGACTGCAACAAATAGAGTGGAACACTGCTACTGCAGACTGCAACAAATAGAGTGGAACACTGCTACTGCAGACTGCAACAAATAGAGTGGAACACTGCTGCTGTTTCCTGCAACAAAAAGAGTGTAACACTGCTGCTGCACACTGCAACAAATAGAGTGGAACACTGCTGCTGCAGACTGCAACAAATAGTGTGTAACACTGCTGCTGTACAATGCAACAAATAGAGTGGAACACTGCTGCTGCTCACTGCAACAAATAGAGTGGAACACTGCTGCTGCAGACTGCAACAAATAGAGTGGAACACTGCTGCTGTCCACTGCAACAAATAGAGTGGAACACTGCTGCTGCAGACTGCAACAAATAGAGTGTAACACTGCTGCTGCAGACTGCAACAAATAGAGTGGAACACTGCTGCTGCAGACTGCAACAAATAGAGTGGAATACTGCTGCTGCAGACTGCAACAAATAGAGTGTAACACTGCTGCTGCAGAATGCAACAAATAGAGTGGAACACTGCTGCTGCAGACTGCAACAAGCATTGAGGAACACTGCTGCTGCATACTGCAACAAATAGAGTGTGACACTGCTGCTGCAGACTGCAACAAATAGAGTGTAACACTGCTGCTGCACACTGCAACAAATAGAGTGGAACACTGCTGCTGTACACTGCAAAAAATAGTGTGCAACACTGCTGCTGTGCAATGCAACAAATAGAGTGGAACACAGCCGCTGCAGACTGCGACAAATAGAGTGGAACACTGCTGCTGCAGACTGCGACAAATAGAGTGGAACACTGCTGCTGCAGACTGCAACAAATAGAGAGGAACACTGCTGCTGTAAACTGCAACAAATAGAGTGGAACACTGCTGCTGCAGACTGCAACAAATAGAGGGGAACGCTGCTGCTGTCCACTGCAACAAATAGAGTGGAACACTGCTGCTGCACACTGCAACAAATGGAATGCAACACTGCTGCTGCATACGGCAACAAATATAGTGGAACACTGCTGCTGTACACTGCAACAAATAGATTGGAACACTGCTGCTGCAGACTGCAACAAATAGAGTGGAACACTGCTGCTGTGCACTGCAACAAATAGAGTGCAACACTGCTGCTGCATACGGCAACAAATAGTGTGGAACACTGCTGCTGTACACTGCAACAAATAGAGTGGAACACTGCTGCTGCAGACTGCAACAAATAGAGTGGAACACTGCTGCTGTGCACAGCAACAAATAGAGTGCAACACTGCTGCTGCATACGGCAACAAATAGTGTGGAACACTGCTGCTGTACACTGCAACAAATAGAGTGGAACACTGCTGCTGCAGACTGCAACAAATAGAGTGGAACACTGCTGCTGTGCACTGCAACAAATGGAGAGGAACACTGCTGCTGCACACTGCAACAAACAGAGTGGAACACTGCTGATGCACACTGCAACAAATGGAGTGTAACACTGCTGCTGCACACTGCAAAAGAGCGTAACACTGCTGCTGTGCACTGCAACGAATAGAGTGGAACACAGCTGCTGCTCACTGCAACAAATAGAGTGTAACACTGCTGCTGTGCACTGCAACAAATGGAGAGGAACACTGCTGCTGCAGACTGCAACAGAGTGTAACACTGCTGCTGCACACTGCAACAAATAGAGTGTAACATTCCTGCTGCACACTGCAACAGAGTGTTACACTGCTGCTGTGCACTGCAACAAATAGAGTGGAACACTGCTGCTGCAGACTGCAACAAATAGAGTGCAACACTGCTGCTGCAGACAGCAACAAATAAAGTGGAACACTGCTGCTGCACAGTGCAACAAAGAGCGTGCAACACTGCTGCTGCACACTGCAACAAATAGAGTGCAACTCTGCTGTTGCATACTGCAACAAATAGAGTGGAACACTGCTGCTGTATACTGCAACAAATAGAGTGGAACACTGCTGCTGTATACTGCAACAAATAGAGTGGAACACTGCTGCTGCAGACTGCAACAAATAGAGGGGAACGCTGCTGCTGTACACTGCAACAAATAGAGTGGAACACTGCTGCTGCACACTGCAACAAATAGAATGCAACACTGCTGCTGCATACGGCAACAAATATAGTGGAACACTGCTGCTGTACACTGCAACAAATAGAGTGGAACACTGCTGCTGCAGACTGCAACAAATAGAGTGGAACACTGCTGCTGTGCACTGCAACAAATAGAGTGCAACACTGCTGCTGCATACGGCAACAAATAGTGTGGAACACTGCTGCTGTACACTGCAACAAATAGAGTGGAACACTGCTGCTGCAGACTGCAACAAATAGAGTGGAACACTGCTGCTGTGCACTGCAACAAATAGAGTGCAACACTGCTGCTGCATACGGCAACAAATAGTGTGGAACACTGCTGCTGTACACTGCAACAAATAGAGTGGAACACTGCTGCTGCAGACTGCAACAAATAGAGTGGAACACTGCTGCTGTGCACTGCAACAAATGGAGAGGAACACTGCTGCTGCACACTGCAACAAACAGAGTGGAACACTGCTGATGCACACTGCAACAAATGGAGTGTAACACTGCTGCTGCACACTGCAAAAGAGCGTAACACTGCTGCTGTGCACTGCAACGAATAGAGTGGAACACAGCTGCTGCTCACTGCAACAAATAGAGTGTAACACTGCTGCTGTGCACTGCAACAAATGGAGAGGAACACTGCTGCTGCAGACTGCAACAGAGTGTAACACTGCTGCTGCACACTGCAACAAATAGAGTGTAACATTCCTGCTGCACACTGCAACAGAGTGTTACACTGCTGCTGTGCACTGCAACAAATAGAGTGGAACACTGCTGCTGCAGACTGCAACAAATAGAGTGCAACACTGCTGCTGCAGACAGCAACAAATAAAGTGGAACACTGCTGCTGCACAGTGCAACAAAGAGCGTGCAACACTGCTGCTGCACACTGCAACAAATAGAGTGCAACTCTGCTGTTGCATACTGCAACAAATAGAGTGGAACACTGCTGCTGTATACTGCAACAAATAGAGTGGAACACTGCTGCTGTATACTGCAACAAAAAGAGTGGAACACTGCTGCTGGACACTACAACAAATAGAGTGGAACACTGCTGCTGCAGACTGCAACAAAGCGTGCAACACTGCTGCTGCACACTGCAACAAATAGAGTGGAACACTGCTGCCGCAGGCTGCAACAAATAGAGTGGAACACTGCTGCTGTACACTGCAACAAATAGAGTGTAACACTGCTGCTGCAGAATGCAACAAATAGAGTGGAACACTGCTGCTGCAGACTGCAACAAGCATTGAGGAACACTGCTGCTGCATACTGCAACAAATAGAGTGTGACACTGCTGCTGCAGACTGCAACAAATAGAGTGGAACACTGCTGCTGCAGACTGCAACAAATAGAGTGGAACACTGCTGCTGTACACTGCAAAAAATAGTGTGCAACACTGCTGCTGTGCAATGCAACAAATAGAGTGGAACACAGCCGCTGCAGACTGCGACAAATAGAGTGGAACACTGCTGCTGCAGACTGCGACAAATAGAGTGGAACACTGCTGCTGCAGACTGCAACAAATAGAGAGGAACACTGCTGCTGTACACTGCAACAAATAGAGTGGAACACTGCTGCTGCAGACTGCAACAAATAGAGGGGAACGCTGCTGCTGTACACTGCAACAAATAGAGTGGAACACTGCTGCTGCACACTGCAACAAATAGAATGCAACACTGCTGCTGCATACGGCAACAAATATAGTGGAACACTGCTGCTGTACACTGCAACAAATAGAGTGGAACACTGCTGCTGCAGACTGCAACAAATAGAGTGGAACACTGCTGCTGTGCACTGCAACAAATAGAGTGCAACACTGCTGCTGCATACGGCAACAAATAGTGTGGAACACTGCTGCTGTACACTGCAACAAATAGAGTGGAACACTGCTGCTGCAGACTGCAACAAATAGAGTGGAACACTGCTGCTGTGCACTGCAACAAATAGAGTGCAACACTGCTGCTGCATACGGCAACAAATAGTGTGGAACACTGCTGCTGTACACTGCAACAAATAGAGTGGAACACTGCTGCTGCAGACTGCAACAAATAGAGTGGAACACTGCTGCTGTGCACTGCAACAAATGGAGAGGAACACTGCTGCTGCACACTGCAACAAACAGAGTGGAACACTGCTGATGCACACTGCAACAAATGGAGTGTAACACTGCTGCTGCACACTGCAAAAGAGCGTAACACTGCTGCTGTGCACTGCAACGAATAGAGTGGAACGCAGCTGCTGCTCACTGCAACAAATGGAGAGGAACACTGCTGCTGCAGACTGCAACAGAGTGTAACACTGCTGCTGCACACTGCAACAAATAGAGTGTAACATTCCTGCTGCACACTGCAACAGAGTGTTACACTGCTGCTGTGCACTGCAACAAATAGAGTGGAACACTGCTGCTGCAGACTGCAACAAATAGAGTGCAACACTGCTGCTGCAGACAGCAACAAATAAAGTGGAACACTGCTGCTGCACAGTGCAACAAAGAGCGTGCAACACTGCTGCTGCACACTGCAACAAATAGAGTGCAACTCTGCTGTTGCATACTGCAACAAATAGAGTGGAACACTGCTGCTGTATACTGCAACAAATAGAGTGGAACACTGCTGCTGTATACTGCAACAAAAAGAGTGGAACACTGCTGCTGGACATTACAACAAATAGAGTGGAACACTGCTGCTGCAGACTGCAACAAAGCGTGCAACACTGCTGCTGCACACTGCAACAAATAGAGTGGAACACTGCTGCCGCAGGCTGCAACAAATAGAGTGGAACACTGCTGCTGTACACTGCAACAAATGGAGTGGAACACTGCTGCTGCAGACTGCAACAAATAGTGTGTAACACTGCTGCTGCACACTGCAACAAATAGAGTGTAACACTGCTGCTGCATACTGCAACAAATAAAGTGGAACACTGCTGCTGTACAATGCAACAAACAGAGTGGAGCACTGCTGCTGCAGACTGCAACAAATAGAGTGGAACACTGCTGCTGTACACTGCAACAAACAGAGTGGAACACTGCTGCTGCAGACTGCAACAAATAGAGTGGAACACTGCTGCTGTAGACTGCAACAAATAGAGTGGAACACTGCTGCTGCAGACTGCAACAAATAGAGTGCAACACCGCTGTTGCATACTGCAACAAATAGAGTGGAACACTGCTGCTGCAGACTGCAACAAATAGAGGGGAACACTGCTGCTGCACACTGCAACAGAGTGTAACACTGCTGCTGCACACTGCAACAGAGTGTAAAACTGCTGCTGTGCACTGCAACAAATGGAGAGGAACACTGCTGCTGCAGACTGCAACAAATAGAGTGCAACACTGCTGCTGCATACTGCAACAAATAAAGTGGAACACTGCTGCTGCACACTGCAAAAAAGAGCGTGCAACACTGCTGCTGCATACTGCAACAAAGAGAGTGCAACACTGCTGTTGCATACTGCAACAAAGACTGTAACACTGCTGCTGCAGACTGCAACAAATAGAGTGGAACACTGCTGCTGCAGACTGCAACAAATAGAGTGGAACACTGCTGCTGCAGACTGCAACAAATAGAGTGGAACACTGCTGCTGCAGACTGCAACAAATAGAGTGGAACACTGCTGCTGCAGACTGCAACAAATAGAGTGGAACACTGCTGCTGTATACTGCAACAAAAAGAGTGTAACACTGCTGCTGCACACTGCAACAAATAGAGTGGAACACTGCTGCTGCAGACTGCAACAAATAGTGTGTAACACTGCTGCTGTACAATGCAACAAATAGAGTGGAACACTGCTGCTGCTCACTGCAACAAATAGAGTGGAACACTGCTGCTGTACACTGCAACAAATAGAGTGGAACACTGCTGCTGCACACTGAAACAAATAGAGTGGAACACTGCTGCTGCAGACTGCAACAAATAGAGTGGAACACTGCTGCTGCAGACTGCAACAAATGGAGTGTAATACTGCTGCTGCAGAATGCAACAAATAGAGTGGAACACTGCTGCTGCAGACTGCAACAAATAGAGTGGAACACTGCTGCTGTACACTGCAACAAATAGTGTGCAACACTGCTGCTGTGCAATGCAACAAATAGAGTGGAACACAGCCGCTGCAGACTGCGACAAATAGAGTGGAACACTGCTGCTGCAGACTGCAACAAATAGAGTGGAACACTGCTGCTGCTCACTGCAACAAATAGAGTGGAACACTGCTGCTGTACACTGCAACAAATAGAGTGGAACACTGCTGCTGCTCACTGCAACAAATAGAGTGGAACACTGCTGCTGTACAGTGCAACAAATAGAGTGGAACACTGCTGCTGCAGACTGCAACAAATAGAGTGTAACACTGCTGCTGCAGACTGCAACAAATAGAGTGGAACACTGCTGCTGCAGACTGCAACAAATAGAGTGTAACACTGCTGCTGCAGAATGCAACAAATAGAGTGGAACACTGCTGCTGCAGACTGCAACAACCATTGAGGAACACTGCTGCTGCATACTGCAACAAATAGAGTGTGACACTGCTGCTGCAGACTGCAACAAATAGAGTGGAACACTGCTGCTGCAGACTGCAACAAATAGAGTGGAACACTGCTGCTGTGCACTGCAACAAATAGAGTGCAACACTGCTGCTGCATACGGCAACAAATAGTGTGGAACACTGCTGCTGTACACTGCAACAAATAGAGGGGAACACTGCTGCTGCACACTGCAACAGAGTGTAACACTGCTGCTGCACACTGCAACAGAGTGTAAAACTGCTGCTGTGCACTGCAACAAATGGAGAGGAACACTGCTGCTGCAGACTGCAACAAATAGAGTGCAACACTGCTGCTGCATACTGCAACAAATAAAGTGGAACACTGCTGCTGCACACTGCAAAAAAGAGCGTGCAACACTGCTGCTGCATACTGCAACAAAGAGAGTGCAACACTGCTGTTGCATACTGCAACAAAGACTGTAACACTGCTGCTGCAGACTGCAACAAATAGAGTGGAACACTGCTGCTGCAGACTGCAACAAATAGAGTGGAACACTGCTGCTGCAGACTGCAACAAATAGAGTGGAACACTGCTGCTGCAGACTGCAACAAATAGAGTGGAACACTGCTGCTGCAGACTGCAACAAATAGAGTGGAACACTGCTGCTGTATACTGCAACAAAAAGAGTGTAACACTGCTGCTGCACACTGCAACAAATAGAGTGGAACACTGCTGCTGCAGACTGCAACAAATAGTGTGTAACACTGCTGCTGTACAATGCAACAAATAGAGTGGAACACTGCTGCTGCTCACTGCAACAAATAGAGTGGAACACTGCTGCTGTACACTGCAACAAATAGAGTGGAACACTGCTGCTGCACACTGAAACAAATAGAGTGGAACACTGCTGCTGCAGACTGCAACAAATAGAGTGGAACACTGCTGCTGCAGACTGCAACAAATGGAGTGTAATACTGCTGCTGCAGAATGCAACAAATAGAGTGGAACACTGCTGCTGCAGACTGCAACAAATAGAGTGGAACACTGCTGCTGTACACTGCAACAAATAGTGTGCAACACTGCTGCTGTGCAATGCAACAAATAGAGTGGAACACAGCCGCTGCAGACTGCGACAAATAGAGTGGAACACTGCTGCTGCAGACTGCAACAAATAGAGTGGAACACTGCTGCTGCTCACTGCAACAAATAGAGTGGAACACTGCTGCTGTACACTGCAACAAATAGAGTGGAACACTGCTGCTGCTCACTGCAACAAATAGAGTGGAACACTGCTGCTGTACAGTGCAACAAATAGAGTGGAACACTGCTGCTGCAGACTGCAACAAATAGAGTGTAACACTGCTGCTGCAGACTGCAACAAATAGAGTGGAACACTGCTGCTGCAGACTGCAACAAATAGAGTGTAACACTGCTGCTGCAGAATGCAACAAATAGAGTGGAACACTGCTGCTGCAGACTGCAACAACCATTGAGGAACACTGCTGCTGCATACTGCAACAAATAGAGTGTGACACTGCTGCTGCAGACTGCAACAAATAGAGTGGAACACTGCTGCTGCAGACTGCAACAAATAGAGTGGAACACTGCTGCTGTGCACTGCAACAAATAGAGTGCAACACTGCTGCTGCATACGGCAACAAATAGTGTGGAACACTGCTGCTGTACACTGCAACAAATAGAGTGGAACACTGCTGCTGCAGACTGCAACAAATAGAGTGGAACACTGCTGCTGTGCACTGCAACAAATGGAGAGGAACACTGCTGCTGCACACTGCAACAAACAGAGTGGAACACTGCTGATGCACACTGCAACAAATGGAGTGTAACACTGCTGCTGCACACTGCAAAAGAGCGTAACACTGCTGCTGTGCACTGCAACGAATAGAGTGGAACACAGCTGCTGCTCACTGCAACAAATAGAGTGTAACACTGCTGCTGTGCACTGCAACAAATGGAGAGGAACACTGCTGCTGCAGACTGCAACAGAGTGTAACACTGCTGCTGCACACTGCAACAAATAGAGTGTAACATTCCTGCTGCACACTGCAACAGAGTGTTACACTGCTGCTGTGCACTGCAACAAATAGAGTGGAACACTGCTGCTGCAGACTGCAACAAATAGAGTGCAACACTGCTGCTGCAGACAGCAACAAATAAAGTGGAACACTGCTGCTGCACAGTGCAACAAAGAGCGTGCAACACTGCTGCTGCACACTGCAACAAATAGAGTGCAACTCTGCTGTTGCATACTGCAACAAATAGAGTGGAACACTGCTGCTGTATACTGCAACAAATAGAGTGGAACACTGCTGCTGTATACTGCAACAAAAAGAGTGGAACACTGCTGCTGGACACTACAACAAATAGAGTGGAACACTGCTGCTGCAGACTGCAACAAAGCGTGCAACACTGCTGCTGCACACTGCAACAAATAGAGTGGAACACTGCTGCCGCAGGCTGCAACAAATAGAGTGGAACACTGCTGCTGTACACTGCAACAAATAGAGTGTAACACTGCTGCTGCAGAATGCAACAAATAGAGTGGAACACTGCTGCTGCAGACTGCAACAAGCATTGAGGAACACTGCTGCTGCATACTGCAACAAATAGAGTGTGACACTGCTGCTGCAGACTGCAACAAATAGAGTGGAACACTGCTGCTGCAGACTGCAACAAATAGAGTGGAACACTGCTGCTGTACACTGCAAAAAATAGTGTGCAACACTGCTGCTGTGCAATGCAACAAATAGAGTGGAACACAGCCGCTGCAGACTGCGACAAATAGAGTGGAACACTGCTGCTGCAGACTGCGACAAATAGAGTGGAACACTGCTGCTGCAGACTGCAACAAATAGAGAGGAACACTGCTGCTGTACACTGCAACAAATAGAGTGGAACACTGCTGCTGCAGACTGCAACAAATAGAGGGGAACGCTGCTGCTGTACACTGCAACAAATAGAGTGGAACACTGCTGCTGCACACTGCAACAAATAGAATGCAACACTGCTGCTGCATACGGCAACAAATATAGTGGAACACTGCTGCTGTACACTGCAACAAATAGAGTGGAACACTGCTGCTGCAGACTGCAACAAATAGAGTGGAACACTGCTGCTGTGCACTGCAACAAATAGAGTGCAACACTGCTGCTGCATACGGCAACAAATAGTGTGGAACACTGCTGCTGTACACTGCAACAAATAGAGTGGAACACTGCTGCTGCAGACTGCAACAAATAGAGTGGAACACTGCTGCTGTGCACTGCAACAAATAGAGTGCAACACTGCTGCTGCATACGGCAACAAATAGTGTGGAACACTGCTGCTGTACACTGCAACAAATAGAGTGGAACACTGCTGCTGCAGACTGCAACAAATAGAGTGGAACACTGCTGCTGTGCACTGCAACAAATGGAGAGGAACACTGCTGCTGCACACTGCAACAAACAGAGTGGAACACTGCTGATGCACACTGCAACAAATGGAGTGTAACACTGCTGCTGCACACTGCAAAAGAGCGTAACACTGCTGCTGTGCACTGCAACGAATAGAGTGGAACGCAGCTGCTGCTCACTGCAACAAATGGAGAGGAACACTGCTGCTGCAGACTGCAACAGAGTGTAACACTGCTGCTGCACACTGCAACAAATAGAGTGTAACATTCCTGCTGCACACTGCAACAGAGTGTTACACTGCTGCTGTGCACTGCAACAAATAGAGTGGAACACTGCTGCTGCAGACTGCAACAAATAGAGTGCAACACTGCTGCTGCAGACAGCAACAAATAAAGTGGAACACTGCTGCTGCACAGTGCAACAAAGAGCGTGCAACACTGCTGCTGCACACTGCAACAAATAGAGTGCAACTCTGCTGTTGCATACTGCAACAAATAGAGTGGAACACTGCTGCTGTATACTGCAACAAATAGAGTGGAACACTGCTGCTGTATACTGCAACAAAAAGAGTGGAACACTGCTGCTGGACATTACAACAAATAGAGTGGAACACTGCTGCTGCAGACTGCAACAAAGCGTGCAACACTGCTGCTGCACACTGCAACAAATAGAGTGGAACACTGCTGCCGCAGGCTGCAACAAATAGAGTGGAACACTGCTGCTGTACACTGCAACAAATGGAGTGGAACACTGCTGCTGCAGACTGCAACAAATAGTGTGTAACACTGCTGCTGCACACTGCAACAAATAGAGTGTAACACTGCTGCTGCATACTGCAACAAATAAAGTGGAACACTGCTGCTGTACAATGCAACAAACAGAGTGGAGCACTGCTGCTGCAGACTGCAACAAATAGAGTGGAACACTGCTGCTGTACACTGCAACAAACAGAGTGGAACACTGCTGCTGCAGACTGCAACAAATAGAGTGGAACACTGCTGCTGTAGACTGCAACAAATAGAGTGGAACACTGCTGCTGCAGACTGCAACAAATAGAGTGCAACACCGCTGTTGCATACTGCAACAAATAGAGTGGAACACTGCTGCTGCAGACTGCAACAAATAGAGGGGAACACTGCTGCTGCACACTGCAACAGAGTGTAACACTGCTGCTGCACACTGCAACAGAGTGTAAAACTGCTGCTGTGCACTGCAACAAATGGAGAGGAACACTGCTGCTGCAGACTGCAACAAATAGAGTGCAACACTGCTGCTGCATACTGCAACAAATAAAGTGGAACACTGCTGCTGCACACTGCAAAAAAGAGCGTGCAACACTGCTGCTGCATACTGCAACAAAGAGAGTGCAACACTGCTGTTGCATACTGCAACAAAGACTGTAACACTGCTGCTGCAGACTGCAACAAATAGAGTGGAACACTGCTGCTGCAGACTGCAACAAATAGAGTGGAACACTGCTGCTGCAGACTGCAACAAATAGAGTGGAACACTGCTGCTGCAGACTGCAACAAATAGAGTGGAACACTGCTGCTGCAGACTGCAACAAATAGAGTGGAACACTGCTGCTGTATACTGCAACAAAAAGAGTGTAACACTGCTGCTGCACACTGCAACAAATAGAGTGGAACACTGCTGCTGCAGACTGCAACAAATAGTGTGTAACACTGCTGCTGTACAATGCAACAAATAGAGTGGAACACTGCTGCTGCTCACTGCAACAAATAGAGTGGAACACTGCTGCTGTACACTGCAACAAATAGAGTGGAACACTGCTGCTGCACACTGAAACAAATAGAGTGGAACACTGCTGCTGCAGACTGCAACAAATAGAGTGGAACACTGCTGCTGCAGACTGCAACAAATGGAGTGTAATACTGCTGCTGCAGAATGCAACAAATAGAGTGGAACACTGCTGCTGCAGACTGCAACAAATAGAGTGGAACACTGCTGCTGTACACTGCAACAAATAGTGTGCAACACTGCTGCTGTGCAATGCAACAAATAGAGTGGAACACAGCCGCTGCAGACTGCGACAAATAGAGTGGAACACTGCTGCTGCAGACTGCAACAAATAGAGTGGAACACTGCTGCTGCTCACTGCAACAAATAGAGTGGAACACTGCTGCTGTACACTGCAACAAATAGAGTGGAACACTGCTGCTGCTCACTGCAACAAATAGAGTGGAACACTGCTGCTGTACAGTGCAACAAATAGAGTGGAACACTGCTGCTGCAGACTGCAACAAATAAAGTGTAACACTGCTGCTGCAGACTGCAACAAATAGAGTGGAACACTGCTGCTGCAGACTGCAACAAATAGAGTGTAACACTGCTGCTGCAGAATGCAACAAATAGAGTGGAACACTGCTGCTGCAGACTGCAACAACCATTGAGGAACACTGCTGCTGCATACTGCAACAAATAGAGTGTGACACTGCTGCTGCAGACTGCAACAAATAGAGTGGAACACTGCTGCTGCAGACTGCAACAAATAGAGTGGAACACTGCTGCTGTACACTGCAAAAAATAGTGTGCAACACTGCTGCTGTGCAATGCAACAAATAGAGTGGAACACAGCCGCTGCAGACTGCGACAAATAGAGTGGAACACTGCTGCTGCAGACTGCGACAAATAGAGTGGAACACTGCTGCTGCAGACTGCAACAAATAGAGGGGAACACTGCTGCTGTACACTGCAACAAAAAGAGTGGAACACTGCTGCTGGACACTACAACAAATAGAGTGGAACACTGCTGCTGCAAACTGCAACAAAGCGTGCAACACTGCTGCTGCACACTGCAACAAATAGAGTTGGAACACTGCTGCTGCAGACTGCAACAAAGCGTGCAACACTGCTGCTGCACACTGCAACAAATAGAGTGGAACACTGCTGCTGTACACTGCAACAAACAGAGTGGAACACTGCTGCTGCAGACTGCAACAAATAGAGTGGAACACTGCTGCTGTATACTGCAACAAATAGAGTGGAACACTGCTGCTGCAGACTGCAACAAATAGAGTGCAACACCGCTGTTGCATACTGCAACAAATAGAGTGGAACACTGCTGCTGCAGACTGCAACAAATAAAGGGGAACACTGCTGCTGCACACTGCAACAGAGTGTAACACTGCTGCTGCACACTGCAACAGAGTGTAAAACTGCTGCTGTGCACTGCAACAAATGGAGAGGAACACTGCTGCTGCAGACTGCAACAAATAGAGTGCAACACTGCTGCTGCATACTGCAACAAATAGAGTGGAATACTGCTGCTGCAGACTGCAACAAAGAGAGTGGAACACTGCTGCTGTATACTGCAACAAAAAGAGTGTAACACTGCTGCTGCATACTGCAACAAATAGAGTGGAACACTGCTGCTGCAGACTACTCCTTAACCCTACCCCTAATGCAACCCTAACCCATAACTCCAACCCCCCAGCCCTGAATCTAATCACAACTCTGACCCTGGACCCTAACCCTGATGCACCCTACCCTACCCCTAAACACCTAACCCTAACCCTGATGCACCCTACCCTACCCCTAAACACCTAACCCTAACCCTGATGCACCCCAACCTAACCCCAATATAGCCCTGAACCTAACTGCGACCCTGACCCTCACCTAACCCCAACACTAACCCCAGTGCAGCAACCCTAACCCTAACCTGAACCCCCCAACCTCAATACAACATAACCCTAACACTACGTAAAATAAAGGGTAGGGTTCCAACACCAATAATAATAACGAAATACGACATAGAGACCATAAATTGGCAAAACCCAGGAACTGATTATAACCCCAGAGGGGGATCAAAGGATTACGGATCAAGAAATTACTAAGAAGAGATCAGCAAGAAAAAGAAGCCAGGTGGTAAGGTAAAGCGTGGGCCAACCAAAAGTGGCAGGTATAAGTGACAAGAAGCTCAAGCGTTGAGTGAGAATACGAACACAAGAGGGTGTAACTACCCTCCTGCCCACACCATACAACCTAACCCTAACCCTAACCCTAACCCTTAACCTAACCCTAACCCTAACCCTAACCCTAATGCACTAACCCTAACCCTAACCCTAAACCTAACCCTAATGCACTAACCCTAACCCTAACCCTAATGACCCTAACCCTAACCCTAACCCTAATGCACTAACCCTAACCCTAACCCTAACCCTAATGCACTAACCCTAACCCTAACCCTAATGACCCTAACCCTAACCCTAACCCTAATGCAACGCAATCACAAATTGAAAAAATCCCTAAACAGACAGACAAGCAAAACCTCACTGGAAGAGAGAGACGGGCAATCATAGAACTTAGAAACAATCTAGATATAATCATAAAACCAGCAGATAAGGGCAGTAGTATAGTGATCATGGATAGGCAACAGTATCTACTTGAAGCTCACAGACAGCTTAATAATACAGCCGACTACACGAAATTAGCAGGACCAATTTACCAGGACACACGAAAAGAGATTGGAAACATTTTAACAGAACTAAAGAAATCTAAACACTTAAATCAGAAACAAGTGGAATACCTAAGGGGGGAACAACCACAACCCAGAAAATTCTACATACTACCCAAAATACACAAGCACCCTGACACATGGACTGTACCAGGAGAAATACCACCAGGAAGACCAATTGTGTCAGACTGTGGTAGTGAATCCTACAGGATAGCAGAATACATTGACTCATTCCTAAACCCCTTATCACAGAAGCACCCTAGCTACATTAAAGACACTTACCACTTCATAGAAATAGTGAACTCACTGACCGTACCCCCGAACGCAATACTCTTTACCATGGACATTGAAAGCCTATACACAAACATAGAAACAGACAGAGGCATACAGGCAGTGGAAAATATCCTTAGAAAGTTCCCCCAACCCCACAGACCAGATGCAGCCATAATCCAGCTATTACACCTAGGACTAACAAAAAATGACTTTGAATTCCAGGAGCAATTCTACCTACAGATTAAGGGCACGGCTATGGGCAAGAAATTTGCCCCGGCCTACGCAAACATATACATGGCAGACTGGGAAAACACAGTCTTTGAAAAGTGTTCCAAGCTCCCGATGTGTTATTACAGATACCTGGATGACATATGGGGAGTCTGGACTCACACAGAAACAGAATTGCAAGAATTTGTAGGTATTCTCAACAGTCACCACCAATCTATTAAACTTAAAGTTACAACACATAGAGAAAGTGTGGATTTCCTGGACACCACAGTATTTAAATTACAACAGGAGAATAACAGCCACAAGCTAGCAACAAAGGTATTCTTTAAAAAAACAGACACACACACACTCCTGCACATAAACAGCCACCATCCAAAACATACCTTTCGGGGGCTGGTGAAGTCACAACTGACACGTTTTCACCGCATATGCACAAACGGAGAGGACTTTAGGGAAGCCACCACAACCCTATTTACTGCACTGAGACAGAGAGGTTACACAAAAAGGTTCCTCAGGCACCTTAAGTCTGATTTCCTGAGGGGACTGAATAGCCCACGGCCAAACAGAGAAGTAGCAAGACTACCACTGATAACGACATACGATACAATGACCAAACTAATACACGGAGTGATTAAAACCCAATTTGGGAAACTAAAAGAGGATGTTGACACACTTAGTCGATACCACATAACGTCGGCATACAAAAGAACTCGGAACCTTCGGGACATGCTGGTTCGGAGTAGGATAAGAAAACAGACAACCCAGAACTGCACAAACCCAAAATGTGGGACGTGTAAATACCTAATAATCCGCAAAATGATACAAAATAGACACACAGGAAAAGCAGCCCTAATTAAACAAAGAATTACATGTGAACAGCACAATGCTGTTTATGCAATTCGATGCAAACAATGCCACATCTTGTATGTAGGAGAAACAGGGAATAGTCTAAGGATGAGGCTCACAGGGCACCTCAGTGCTATTAGAACAAAGGATGTATACAAATCTACCTCCCGACACTTCATGGAGCATGGTCTTGAATCCCTGGAATTTATGGGGTTGGAGACCAACATGAACTGGACAACCTCACAAAGGAAGAGGAGGGAAAAACACTGGATAACAACCCTACAAACTCAGTTACCAAAGGGCTTAAATCAGATCTAAAATGGGGGAAATCCAACATCAAAAAACAAAACTGCCCCGACCTTAATTACCACAAATCCCAACCCCAACTTGATAAACCTCCCAAACAGCAACCACACCACACCCTACCCTAATCACAATAAACAGAGCTAACCCCTACTGTTTAAGCTAACCAAAACCACTAAACCCCACACTGCCCACAACAAACAGACCAAAGCCCCAACCCTAACTACAAACAGACCACATCCATATCCCAAATCCTAACTCCAAATGCACCCCACTCTACCCCTAAAGCCTAACCGTAACTCTAATACAGCAAACCTAATCTCCCACCCCACCCCTAAAATCTAAGCCTAACACACCCCACCCTACTCCTAAACCCTGACCCTCACTTAACCCTACCCCTAATGCAACCCTAACCCATAACTCCAACCCCCCAGCCCTGAATCTAATCACAACTCTCCAAATGCACCCCACTCTACCCCTAAAGCCTAACCGTAACTCTAATACAGCAAACCTAATCTCCCACCCCACCCCTAAAATCTAAGCCTAACACACCCCACCCTACTCCTAAACCCTGACCCTCACTTAACCCTACCCCTAATGCAACCCTAACCCATAACTCCAACCCCCCAGCCCTGAATCTAATCACAACTCTGACCCTGGACCCTAACCCTGATGCACCCTACCCTACCCCTAAACACCTAACCCTAACCCTGATGCACCATACCCTACCCCTAAACACCTAACCCTAACCCTGATGCACCCAACCCTACCCCTAAAACATAACCCTAACCCCACCCCACCCCTAAACACCTAACCCTAACCCTGATGCACCCCAACCTAACCCCAATATAGCCCTGAACCTAACTGCGACCCTGACCCTCACCTAACCCCAACACTAACCCCAGTGCAGCAACCCTAACCCTAACCTGAACCCCCCAACCTCAATACAACATAACCCTAACACTACGTAAAATAAAGGGTAGAGTTCCAACACCAATAATAATAACTAAATACGACATAGAGGCCATAAATTGGCAAAACCCAGGAACTGATTATAACCCCAGAGGGGGATCAAAGGATTACGGATCAAGAAATTACTATGAAGCGATCGGCAAGAAAAAGAAGCCAGGTGGTAAGGTAAAGCGTGGGCCAACCAAAAGTGGCAGGTATAAGTGACAAGAAGCTCAAGAGTTGAGTGAGAATACGAACACAAGAGGGTGTAACTACCCTCCTGCCCACACCATACAACCTAACCCTAACCCTAACCCTAACCCTAATGCAGCGGAACCCTAACCCTAACCCTAACCCTAACTTTTGCAAGTGACGCACTAAGGACTTGGTCTGTTTGTTTGTAGCTCCCTGATGAGCCGCAAGATGGCGAAACCGGTCGGAGTGTTCCAAGAAGGAACGATGGATGGTACTTAAGGCTGCAGGACGGGACACATTCAGTAGTAGCCAAGCAGGAACTCTGGATGGTGCCTAAAGCTAAAGCACAAGGTGCATTCATTTGGACAACAGCAACAGTCTGAGGTGCGGGCCAGAACCAAGAGGCAGACAACATAGGGAGGGCGTTTTCCCCCCTCTGCCCACCATTTTAAAACCTAACTTTTGCAAGTGACGCACTAAGGACTTGGTCTGTTTGTTTGTAGCTCCCTGATGAGCCGCAAGATGGCGAAACCGGTCGGAGTGTTCCAAGAAGGAACGATGGATGGTACTTAAGGCTGCAGGACGGGACACATTCAGTAGTAGCCAAGCAGGAACTCTGGATGGTGCCTAAAGCTAAAGCACAAGGTGCATTCATTTGGACAACAGCAACAGTCTGAGGTGCGGGCCAGAACCAAGAGGCAGACAACATAGGGAGGGCGTTTTCCCCCCTCTGCCCACCATTTTAAAACCTAACTTTTGCAAGTGACGCACTAAGGACTTGGTCTGTTTGTTTGTAGCTCCCTGATGAGCCGCAAGACGGCGAAACCGGTCGGAGTGTTCCAAGAAGGAACGATGGATGGTACTTAAGGCTGGAGGACGGGACACATTCAGTAGTAGCCAAGCAGGAACTCTGGATGGTGCCTAAAGCTAAAGCACAAGGTGCATTCATTTGGACAACAGCAACAGTCTGAGGTGCGGGCCAGAACCAAGAGGCAGACAACATAGGGAGGGCGTTTTCCCCCCTCTGCCCACCATTTTAAAACCTAACTTTTGCAAGTGACGCACTAAGGACTTGGTCTGTTTGTTTGTAGCTCCCTGATGAGCCGCAAGATGGCGAAACCGGTCGGAGTGTTCCAAGAAGGAACGATGGATGGTACTTAAGGCTGCAGGACGGGACACATTCAGTAGTAGCCAAGCAGGAACTCTGGATGGTGCCTAAAGCTAAAGCACAAGGTGCATTCATTTGGACAACAGCAACAGTCTGAGGTGCGGGCCAGAACCAAGAGGCAGACAACATAGGGAGGGCGTTTTCCCCCCTCTGCCCACCATTTTAAAACCTAACCCTAACCCTAATGCAGCGTAACCCTAACCCTAACCCTTACCCTAACCACAATGCAGCGTAACCCTAACCCTAACCCCACCCTAAACCTAACCCTAACCCTAACCCTAATGCAGCGTAACCTTAACCCTAACCCTAACCCTAACCCTAATGCACCCTAACACTAACCCTAACCCTAACCCTAATGCAGCGTAACCCTAACCCTAACCCTAACCCTAATGCAGCGTAACCCTAACCCTAACCCTAACCCTAACCCAACAACCAGAGTGTAACACTGCTGCTGCACACTGCAACAGAGTGTAAAACTGCTGCAGTGCACTGCAACAAATAGAGTGGAACACAGCTGCTGCACACTGCAACAAATAGAGTGCAACACTGCTGCTGCATACTGCAACAAATAAAGTGGAACACTGCTGCTGCACACTGCAACAAAGAGTGTAACACTGCTGCTCACTGCAACAAATAGAGTGGAACACTGCTGCTGCTGTGCACTGCAACAAATGGAGAGGAACACTGCTGCTGCAGACTGCAACAAATAGAGTGCAACACTGCTGCTGCATACTGCAACAAATAAAGTGGAACACTGCTGCTGCACACTGCAAAAAAGAGAGTGCAACACTGCTGTTGCATACTGCAACAAAGAGAGTGCAACTCTGCTGTTGCATACTGCAACAAAGAGTGTAACACTGCTGCTGCACACTGCAACAAACAGTGTGGAACACTGCTGCTGCAGACTGCAACAAATAGAGTGGAACACTGCTGCTGCAGACTGCAACAAATAGAGTGGAACACTGCTGCTGCAGACTGCAACAAATAGAGTGGAACACTGCTGCTGCAGACTGCAACAAATAGAGTGGAACACTGCTGCTGTTTCCTGCAACAAAAAGAGTGTAACACTGCTGCTGCACACTGCAACAAATAGAGTGGAACACTGCTGCTGTACACTGCAACAAATAGAGTGGAACACTGCTGCTGCTCACTGCAACAAATAGAGTGGAACACTGCTGCTGTACACTGCAACAAATAGAGTGGAACACTGCTGCTGCAGACTGCAACAAATAGTGTGGAACACTGCTGCTGTACACTGCAACAAATAGAGTGGAACACTGCTGCTGCAGACTGCAACAAATAGAGTGGAACACTGCTGCTGTGCATTGCAACAAATAGAGTGCAACACTGCTGCTGCATACGGCAACAAATAGTGTGGAACACTGCTGCTGTACACTGCAACAAATAGAGTGGAACACTGCTGCTGCAGACTGCAACAAATAGAGTGGAACACTGCTGCTGTGCACTGCAACAAATGGAGAGGAACACTGCTGCTGCACACTGCAACAAACAGAGTGGAACACTGCTGATGCACACTGCAACAAATGGAGTGTAACACTGCTGCTGCACACTGCAAAAGAGCGTAACACTGCTGCTGTGCACTGCAACGAATAGAGTGGAACACAGCTGCTGCTCACTGCAACAAATAGAGTGTAACACTGCTGCTGTGCACTGCAACAAATGGAGAGGAACACTGCTGCTGCAGACTGCAACAGAGTGTAACACTGCTGCTGCACACTGCAACAAATAGAGTGTAACATTCCTGCTGCACACTGCAACAGAGTGTTACACTGCTGCTGTGCACTGCAACAAATAGAGTGGAACACTGCTGCTGCAGACCGCAACAAATAGAGTGCAACACTGCTGCTGCAGACAGCAACAAATAAAGTGGAACACTGCTGCTGCACAGTGCAACAAAGAGCGTGCAACACTGCTGCTGCACACTGCAACAAATAGAGTGCAACTCTGCTGTTGCATACTGCAACAAATAGAGTGGAACACTGCTGCTGTATACTGCAACAAAAAGAGTGGAACACTGCTGCTGTATACTGCAACAAAAAGAGTGGAACACTGCTGCTGGACACTACAACAAATAAAGTGGAACACTGCTGCTGCAAACTGCAACAAAGCGTGCAACACTGCTGCTGCACACTGCAACAAATAGAGCGGAACACTGCTGCCGCAGGCTGCAACAAATAGAGTGGAACACTGCTGCTGTGCACTGCAACAAATAGAGTGTAACACTGCTGCTGCAGACAGCAACAAATAGAGTGGAACACTGCTGCTGCAGACTGCAACAAATAGAGTGGAACACTGCTGCTGTTTCCTGCAACAAAAAGAGTGTAACACTGCTGCTGCACACTGCAACAAATAGAGTGGAACACTGCTGCTGCAGACTGCAACAAATAGTGTGTAACACTGCTGCTGTACAATGCAACAAATAGAGTGGAACACTGCTGCTGCTCACTGCAACAAATAGAGTGGAACACTGCTGCTGTACACTGCAACAAATAGAGTGGAACACTGCTGCTGCTCACTGCAACAAATAGAGTGGAACACTGCTGCTGTACACTGCAACAAATAGAGTGGAACACTGCTGCTGCAGACTGCAACAAATAGAGTGTAACACTGCTGCTGCAGACTGCAACAAATAGAGTGGAACACTGCTGCTGCAGACTGCAACAAATAGAGTGGAACACTGCTGCTGCAGACTGCAACAAATAGAGTGTAACACTGCTGCTGCAGAATGCAACAAATAGAGTGGAACACTGCTGCTGCAGACTGCAACAAGCATTGAGGAACACTGCTGCTGCATACTGCAACAAATAGAGTGTGACACTGCTGCTGCAGACTGCAACAAATAGAATGGAACACTGCTGCTGCAGACTGCAACAAATAGAGTGGAACACTGCTGCTGTACACTGCAAAAAATAGTGTGCAACACTGCTGCTGTGCAATGCAACAAATAGAGTGGAACACAGCCGCTGCAGACTGCGACAAATAGAGTGGAACACTGCTGCTGCAGACTGCGACAAATAGAGTGGAACACTGCTGCTGCAGACTGCAACAAATAGAGAGGAACACTGCTGCTGCAGACTGCAACAAATAGAGGGGAACGCTGCTGCTGTACACTGCAACAAATAGAGTGGAACACTGCTGCTGCACACTGCAACAAATAGAATGCAACACTGCTGCTGCATACGGCAACAAATATAGTGGAACACTGCTGCTGTACACTGCAAAAAATAGTGTGCAACACTGCTGCTGTGCAATGCAACAAATAGAGTGGAACACAGCCGCTGCAGACTGCGACAAATAGAGTGGAACACTGCTGCTGCAGACTGCGACAAATAGAGTGGAACACTGCTGCTGCAGACTGCAACAAATAGAGAGGAACACTGCTGCTGTACACTGCAACAAATAGAGTGGAACACTGCTGCTGCAGACTGCAACAAATAGAGGGGAACGCTGCTGCTGTACACTGCAACAAATAGAGTGGAACACTGCTGCTGCACACTGCAACAAATAGAATGCAACACTGCTGCTGCATACGGCAACAAATATAGTGGAACACTGCTGCTGTACACTGCAACAAATAGAGTGGAACACTGCTGCTGCAGACTGCAACAAATAGAGTGGAACACTGCTGCTGTGCACTGCAACAAATAGAGTGCAACACTGCTGCTGCATACGGCAACAAATAGTGTGGAACACTGCTGCTGTACACTGCAACAAATAGAGTGGAACACTGCTGCTGCAGACTGCAACAAATAGAGTCGAACACTGCTGCTGTGCATTGCAACAAATAGAGTGCAACACTGCTGCTGCATACGGCAACAAATAGTGTGGAACACTGCTGCTGTACACTGCAACAAATAGAGTGGAACACTGCTGCTGCAGACTGCAACAAATAGAGTGGAACACTGCTGCTGTGCACTGCAACAAATGGAGAGGAACACTGCTGCTGCACACTGCAACAAACAGAGTGGAACACTGCTGATGCACACTGCAACAAATGGAGTGTAACACTGCTGCTGCACACTGCAAAAGAGCGTAACACTGCTGCTGTGCACTGCAACGAATAGAGTGGAACACAGCTGCTGCTCACTGCAACAAATGGAGAGGAACACTGCTGCTGCAGACTGCAACAGAGTGTAACACTGCTGCTGCACACTGCAACAAATAGAGTGTAACATTCCTGCTGCACACTGCAACAGAGTGTTACACTGCTGCTGTGCACTGCAACAAATAGAGTGGAACACTGCTGCTGCAGACCGCAACAAATAGAGTGCAACACTGCTGCTGCAGACAGCAACAAATAAAGTGGAACACTGCTGCTGCACAGTGCAACAAAGAGCGTGCAACACTGCTGCTGCACACTGCAACAAATAGAGTGCAACTCTGCTGTTGCATACTGCAACAAATAGAGTGGAACACTGCTGCTGTATACTGCAACAAATAGAGTGGAACACTGCTGCTGTATACTGCAACAAAAAGAGTGGAACACTGCTGCTGGACACTACAACAAATAGTGTGGAACACTGCTGCTGCAGACTGCAACAAAGCGTGCAACACTGCTGCTGCACACTGCAACAAATAGAGTGGAACACTGCTGCCGCAGGCTGCAACAAATAGAGTGGAACACTGCTGCTGTGCACTGCAACAAATAGAGTGTAACACTGCTGCTGCAGAATGCAACAAATAGAGTGGAACACTGCTGCTGCAGACTGCAACAAGCATTGAGGAACACTGCTGCTGCATACTGCAACAAATAGAGTGTGACACTGCTGCTGCAGACTGCAACAAATAGAGTGGAACACTGCTGCTGCAGACTGCAACAAATAGAGTGGAACACTGCTGCTGTACACTGCAAAAAATAGTGTGCAACACTGCTGCTGTGCAATGCAACAAATAGAGTGGAACACAGCCGCTGCAGACTGCGACAAATAGAGTGGAACACTGCTGCTGCAGACTGCGACAAATAGAGTGGAACACTGCTGCTGCAGACTGCAACAAATGGAGAGGAACACTGCTGCTGTACACTGCAACAAATAGAGTGGAACACTGCTGCTGCAGACTGCAACAAATAGAGGGGAACGCTGCTGCTGTACACTGCAACAAATAGAGTGGAACACTGCTGCTGCACACTGCAACAAATAGAATGCAACACTGCTGCTGCATACGGCAACAAATATAGTGGAACACTGCTGCTGTACACTGCAACAAATAGAGTGGAACACTGCTGCTGCAGACTGCAACAAATAGAGTGGAACACTGCTGCTGTGCACTGCAACAAATAGAGTGCAACACTGCTGCTGCATACGGCAACAAATAGTGTGGAACACTGCTGCTGTACACTGCAACAAATAGAGTGGAACACTGCTGCTGCAGACTGCAACAAATAGAGTGGAACAATGCTGCTGTGCACTGCAACAAATAGAGTGCAACACTGCTGCTGCATACGGCAACAAATAGTGTGGAACACTGCTGCTGTACACTGCAACAAATAGAGTGGAACACTGCTGCTGCAGACTGCAACAAATAGAGTGGAACACTGCTGCTGTGCACTGCAACAAATGGAGAGGAACACTGCTGCTGCACACTGCAACAAACAGAGTGGAACAATGCTGATGCACACTGCAACAAATGGAGTGTAACACTGCTGCTGCACACTGCAAAAGAGCGTAACACTGCTGCTGTGCACTGCAACGAATAGAGTGGAACACAGCTGCTGCTCACTGCAACAAATAGAGTGTAACACTGCTGCTGTGCACTGCAACAAATGGAGAGGAACACTGCTGCTGCAGACTGCAACAGAGTGTAACACTGCTGCTGCACACTGCAACAAATAGAGTGTAACATTCCTGCTGCACACTGCAACAGAGTGTTACACTGCTGCTGTGCACTGCAACAAATAGAGTGGAACACTGCTGCTGCAGACTGCAACAAATAGAGTGCAACACTGCTGCTGCAGACAGCAACAAATAAAGTGGAACACTGCTGCTGCACAGTGCAACAAAGAGCGTGCAACACTGCTGCTGCACACTGCAACAAATAGAGTGCAACTCTGCTGTTGCATACTGCAACAAATAGAGTGGAACACTGCTGCTGTATACTGCAACAAATAGAGTGGAACACTGCTGCTGTATACTGCAACAAAAAGAGTGGAACACTGCTGCTGGACACTACAACAAATAGAGTGGAACACTGCTGCTGCAGACTGCAACAAAGCGTGCAACACTGCTGCTGCACACTGCAACAAATAGAGTGGAACACTGCTGCCGCAGGCTGCAACAAATAGAGTGGAACACTGCTGCTGTACACTGCAACAAATGGAGTGGAACACTGCTGCTGCAGACTGCAACAAATAGTGTGTAACACTGCTGCTGCACACTGCAACAAATAGAGTGGAACACTGCTGCTGCACACTGCAACAAATAGAGTGGAACACTGCTGCTGCAGACTGCAACAAATAGAGTGGAAGACTGCTGCTGCAGACTGCAACAAATGGAGTGTAACACTGCTGCTGCAGAATGCAACAAATAGAGTGGAACACTGCTGCTGTACACTACAACAAATAGTGTGCAACACTGCTGCTGTGCAATGCAACAAATAGAGTGGAACACAGCCGCTGCAGACTGCGACAAATAGAGTGGAACACTGCTGCTGCAGACTGCAACAAATAGAGTGGAACACTGCTGCTGCTCACTGCAACAAATAGAGTGGAACACTGCTGCTGTACACTGCAACAAATAGAGTGGAACACTGCTGCTGCTCACTGCAACAAATAGAGTGGAACACTGCTGCTCTACACTGCAACAAATAGAGTGGAACACTGCTGCTACAGACTGCAACAAATAGAGTGTAACACTGCTGCTGCAGACTGCAACAAATAGAGTGGAACACTGCTGCTGCAGACTGCAACAAATAGAGTGGAACACTGCTGCTGCAGACTGCAACAAATAGAGTGTAACACTGCTGCTGCAGAATGCAACAAATAGAGTGGAACACTGCTGCTGCAGACTGCAACAACCATTGAGGAACACTGCTGCTGCATACTGCAACAAATAGAGTGTGACACTGCTGCTGCAGACTGCAACAAATAGAGTGGAACACTGCTGCTGTACACTGCAAAAAATAGTGTGCAACACTGCTGCTGTGCAATGCAACAAATAGAGTGGAACACAGCCGCTGCAGACTGCGACAAATAGAGTGGAACACTGCTGCTGCAGACTGCGACAAATAGAGTGGAACACTGCTGCTGCAGACTGCAACAAATAGATGGGAACACTGCTGCTGTACACTGCAACAAAAAGAGTGGAACACTGCTGCTGGACACTACAACAAATAGAGTGGAACACTGCTGCTGCAAACTGCAACAAAGCGTGCAACACTGCTGCTGCACACTGCAACAAATAGAGTTGGAACACTGCTGCTGCAGACTGCAACAAAGCGTGCAACACTGCTGCTGCACACTGCAACAAATAGAGTGGAACACTGCTGCTGTACACTGCAACAAACAGAGTGGAACACTGCTGCTGCAGACTGCAACAAATAGAGTGGAACACTGCTGCTGTAGACTGCAACAAATAGAGTGGAACACTGCTGCTGCAGACTGCAACAAATAGAGTGCAACACCGCTGTTGCATACTGCAACAAATAGAGTGGAACACTGCTGCTGCAGACTGCAACAAATAAAGGGGAACACTGCTGCTGCACACTGCAACAGAGTGTAACACTGCTGCTGCACACTGCAACAGAGTGTAAAACTGCTGCTGTGCACTGCAACAAATGGAGAGGAACACTGCTGCTGCAGACTGCAACAAATAGAGTGCAACACTGCTGCTGCATACTGCAACAAATAGAGTGGAACACTGCTGCTGCAGACTGCAACAAAGAGAGTGGAACACTGCTGCTGTATACTGCAACAAAAAGAGTGTAACACTGCTGCTGCATACTGCAACAAATAGAGTGGAACACTGCGGCTGCAGACTGCAACAAATAGTGTGTAACACTGCTGCTGTACAATGCAACAAATAGAGTGGAACACTGCTGCTGCTCACTGCAACAAATAGAATCATAGAATCATAGAAGTTACAACATGGAAACAGGCCCTTCGGCCCAACATGTCCATGTCGCCCAGTTTATACCACTAAGCTAGTCCCAATTGCCTGCACTTGGCCCATATCCCTCGATACCCATCTTCCCCATGTAACTGTCCAAATGATTTTTAAAAGACAAAATTGTACCCGCCTCTACTACTGCCTCTGGCAGCTCGTTCCAGACACTCACCACCCTTTGAGTGAAAAAATTGCCCCTCTGGATCCTTTTGTATCTCTCCCCTCTCACCTTAAATCTGTGCCCCCTCGTTATAGACTCCCCTACCTTTGGGAAAAGATTTTAACTATCGACCTTATCTATGCCCCTCATTATTTTATAGACTTCTATAAGATCACCCCTTAACCTCCTACTCTCCAGGGAATAAAGTCCCAGTCTGTCTAACCTCTCCCTGTAAGTCAAACCATCAAGTCCCGGTAGCATCCTAGTAAATCTTTTCTGCACTCTTTCTAGTTTAATAATATCCTTTCTATAATAGGGTGACCAGAACTGTACACAGTACTCCAAGTGTGGCCTCACCAATGCCCTGTACAACTTCAACAAGACATCCCAACTCCTGCATTCAATGTTCTGACCAATGAAACCAAGCATGCTGAATGCCTTCTTCACCACCCTATCCACCTGTGACTCCACTTTCAAGGAGCTATGAATCTGTACTCCTAGATCTATTTGTTCTATAACTCTCCCCAACGCCCTACCATTAACGGAGTAGGTCCTGGCCCGATTCGATCTACCAAAATGCATCACCTCACATTTATCTAAATTAAACTCCATCTGCCATTCATCGGCCCACTGGCCCAATTTATCAAGATCCCGTTGCAATCCTAGATAACCTTCTTCACTGTCCACAATGCCACCAATCTTGGTGTCATCTGCAAACTTACTAACCATGCCTCCTAAATTCTCATCCAAATCATTAATATAAATAACAAATAACAGCGGACCCAGCACCGATCCCTGAGGCACACCGCTGGACACAGGCATCCAGTATGAAAAACAACCCTCGACAACCACCCTCTGTCTTCTGTCGTCAAGCCAATTTTGTGGAACACTGCTGCTGTACACTGCAACAAATAGAGTGGAACACCGCTGCTGCTCACTGCAACAAATAGAGTGGAACACTGCTGCTGCAGACTGCAACAAGCATTGAGGAACACTGCTGCTGCATACTGCATCAAATAGAGTGTGACACTGCTGCTGCAGACTGCAACAAATAGAGTGGAACACTGCTGCTGCAGACTGCAACAAATAGAGTGGAACACTGCTGCTGTACACTGCAAAAAATAGTGTGCAACACTGCTGCTGTGCAATGCAACAAATAGAGTGGAACACAGCCGCTGCAGACTGCGACAAATAGAGTGGAACACTGCTGCTGCAGACTGCGACAAATAGAGTGGAACACTGCTGCTGCAGACTGCAACAAATAGAGGGGAACACTGCTGATGTACACTGCAACAAATAGAGTGGAACACTGCTGCTGCAGACTGCAACAAATAGAGGGGAACACTGCTGCTGTACACTGCAACAAATAGAGTGGAATACTGCTGCTGCACACTGCAACAAATAGAATGCAACACTGCTGCTGCATACGGCAACAAATAGAGTGGAACACTGCTGCTGTACACTGCAACAAATAGAGTGGAACACTGCTGCTGCAGACTACTCCTTAACCCTACCCCTAATGCAACCCTAACCCATAACTCCAACCCCCCAGCCCTGAATCTAATCACAACTCTGACCCTGGACCCTAACCCTGATGCACCCTACCCTACCCCTAAACACCTAACCCTAACCCTGATGCACCCTACCCTACCCCTAAACACCTAACCCTAACCCTGATGCACCCCAACCTAACCCCAATATAGCCCTGAACCTAACTGCGACCCTGACCCTCACCTAACCCCAACACTAACCCCAGTGCAGCAACCCTAACCCTAACCTGAACCCCCCAACCTCAATACAACATAACCCTAACACTACGTAAAATAAAGGGTAGGGTTCCAACACCAATAATAATAACGAAATACGACATAGAGACCATAAATTGGCAAAACCCAGGAACTGATTATAACCCCAGAGGGGGATCAAAGGATTACGGATCAAGAAATTACTAAGAAGAGATCAGCAAGAAAAAGAAGCCAGGTGGTAAGGTAAAGCGTGGGCCAACCAAAAGTGGCAGGTATAAGTGACAAGAAGCTCAAGCGTTGAGTGAGAATACGAACACAAGAGGGTGTAACTACCCTCCTGCCCACACCATACAACCTAACCCTAACCCTAACCCTTAACCTAACCCTAACCCTAACCCTAACCCTAATGCACTAACCCTAACCCTAACCCTAAACCTAACCCTAATGCACTAACCCTAACCCTAACCCTAATGACCCTAACCCTAACCCTAATGCACTAACCCTAACCCTAACCCTAACCCTAATGCACTAACCCTAACCCTAACCCTAACCCTAACCCTAATGACCCTAACCCTAACCCTAACCCTAATGCAACGCAATCACAAATTGAAAAAATCCCTAAACAGACAGACAAGCAAAACCTCACTGGAAGAGAGAGACGGGCAATCATAAAACTTAGAAACAATCTAGATATAATCATAAAACCAGCAGATAAGGGCAGTAGTATAGTGATCATGGATAGGCAACAGTATCTACTTGAAGCTCACAGACAGCTTAATAATACAGCCCACTACACGAAATTAGCAGGACCAATTTACCAGGACACACGAAAAGAGATTGGAAACATTTTAACAGAACTAAAGAAATCTAAACACTTAAATCAGAAACAATTGGAATACCTAAGGGGGGAACAACCACAACCCAGAAAATTCTACATACTACCCAAAATACACAAGCACCCTGACACATGGACTGTACCAGGAGAAATACCACCAGGAAGACCAATTGTGTCAGACTGTGGTAGTGAATCCTACAGGATAGCAGAATACATTGACTCATTCCTAAACCCCTTATCACAGAAGCACCCTAGCTACATTAAAGACACTTACCACTTCATAGAAATAGTGAACTCACTGACCGTACCCCCGAACGCAATACTCTTTACCATGGACATTGAAAGCCTATACACAAACATAGAAACAGACAGAGGCATACAGGCAGTGGAAAATATCCTTAGAAAGTTCCCCCAACCCCACAGACCAGATGCAGCCATAATCCAGCTATTACACCTAGGACTAACAAAAAATGACTTTGAATTCCAGGAGCAATTCTACCTACAGATTAAGGGCACGGCTATGGGCAAGAAATTTGCCCCGGCCTACGCAAACATATACATGGCAGACTGGGAAAACACAGTCTTTGAAAAGTGTTCCAAGCTCCCGATGTGTTATTACAGATACCTGGATGACATATGGGGAGTCTGGACTCACACAGAAACAGAATTGCAAGAATTTGTAGGTATTCTCAACAGTCACCACCAATCTATTAAACTTAAAGTTACAACACATAGAGAAAGTGTGGATTTCCTGGACACCACAGTATTTAAATTACAACAGGAGAATAACAGCCACAAGCTAGCAACAAAGGTATTCTTTAAAGAAACAGACACACACACACTCCTGCACATAAACAGCCACCATCCAAAACATACCTTTCGGGGGCTGGTGAAGTCACAACTGACACGTTTTCACCGCATATGCACAAACGGAGAGGACTTTAGTGAAGCCACCACAACCCTATTTACTGCACTGAGACAGAGAGGTTACACAAAAAGGTTCCTCAGGCACCTTAAGTCTGATTTCCTGAGGGGACTGAATAGCCCACGGCCAAACAGAGAAGTAGCAAGACTACCACTGATAACGACATACGATACAACGACCAAACTAATACACAGAGTGATTAAAACCCAATTTGGGAAACTAAAAGAGGATGTTGACACACTTAGTCGATACCACATAACGTCAGCATACAAAAGAACTCGAAACCTTCGGGACATGCTGGTTCGGAGTAGGATAAGAAAACAGACAACCCAGAACTGCACAAACCCAAAATGTGGGACGTGTAAATACCTAATAATCCGCAAAATGATGCAAAATAGACACACAGGAAAAGCAGCCCTAATTAAACAAAGAATTACATGTGAACAGCACAATGCTGTATATGCAATTCGATGCAAACAATGCCACATCTTGTATGTAGGAGAAACAGGGAATAGTCTAAGGATGAGGCTCACAGGGCACCTCAGTGCTATTAGAACAAAGGATGTATACAAATCTACCACCCGACACTTCATGGAGCATGGTCTTGAATCCCTGGAATTTATGGGGTTGGAGACCAACATGAACTGGACAACCTCACAAAGGAAGAGGAGGGAAAAACACTGGATAACAACCCTACAAACTCAGTTACCAAAGGACTTAAATCAGATCTAAAATGGGGGAAATCCAACATCAAAAAACAAAACTGCCCCGACCTTAATTACCACAAATCCCAACCCCAGCTTGATAAACCTCTCAAACCGCAACCACACCCTACCCTAATCACAATAAACAGAGCTAACCCCTACTGTTTAAGCTAACCAAAACCAGTAAACCCCACACTGCCCACAACAAACAGACCAAAGCCCCAACCCTAACTACAAACAGACCCCATCCATATCCCAAATCCTAACTCCAAATGCACCCCACTCTACCCCTAAAGCCTAACCGTAACTCTAATACAGCCAACCTAATCTCCCACCCCACCCCTAAAATCTAAGCCTAACACACCCCACCCTACTCCTAAACCCTGACCCTCACTTAATCCTACCCCTAATGCAACCCTAACCCATAACTCCAACCCCCCAGCCCTGAATCTAATCACAACTCTGACCCTGGACCCTAACCCTGATGCACCCTACCCTACCCCTAAACACCTAACCCTAACCCTGATGCACCCAACCCTACCCCTAAAACTTAAACCTAACCCCACCCCACCCCTAAACACCTAACCCTAACCCTGATGCACCCCAACCTAACCCCAATATAGCCCTGAACCTAACTGCGACCCTGACCCTCACCTAACCCCAACACTAACCCCAGTGCAGCAACCCTAACCCTAACCTGAACCCCCCAACCTCAATACAACATAACCCTAACACTACGTAAAATAAAGGGTAGGGTTCCAACACCAATAATAATAACGAAATACGACATAGAGACCATAAATTGGCAAAACCCAGGAACTGATTATAACCCCAGAGGGGGATCAAAGGATTACGGATCAAGAAATTACTAAGAAGAGATCGGCAAGAAAAAGAAGCCAGGTGGTAAGGTAAAGCGTGGGCCAACCAAAAGTGGCAGGTATAAGTGACAAGAAGCTCAAGATTTGAGTGAGAATACGAACACAAGAGGGTGTAACTACCCTCCTGCCCACACCATACACCCTAACCCTAACCCTAACCCTAACCCTAATTCACTAACCCTAACCCTAACCCTAACCCTAATGCAGCGTACCCTAACCCTAACCCTAACCCTAACCCTAATGCAGCGTAACCCTAACCCTAACCCTAACCCTAATGCAGCTTAACACACCCCACCCTACTCCTTAACCCTACCCCTAATGCAACCCTAACCCATAACTCCAACCCCCCAGCCCTGAATCTAATCACAACTCTGACCCTGGACCCTAACCCTGATGCACCCTACCCTACCCCTAAACACCTAACCCTAACCCTGATGCACCCTACCCTACCCCTAAACACCTAACCCTAACCCTGATGCACCCAACCCTACCCCTAAAACATAACCCTAACCCCACCCCACCCCTAAACACCTAACCCTAACCCTGATGCACCCCAACCTAACCCCAATATAGCCCTGAACCTAACTGCGACCCTGACCCTCACCTAACCCCAACACTAACCCCAGTGCAGCAACCCTAACCCTAACCTGAACCCCCCAACCTCAATACAACATAACCCTAACACTACGTAAAATAAAGGGTAGGGTTCCAACACCAATAATAATAACTAAATACGACATAGAGACCATAAATTGGCAAAACCCAGGAACTGATTATAACCCCAGAGGGGGATCAAAGGATTACGGATCAAGAAATTACTAAGAAGAGATCGGCAAGAAAAAGAAGCCAGGTGGTAAGGTAAAGCGTGGGCCAACCAAAAGTGGCAGGTATAAGTGACAAGAAGCTCAAGAGTTGAGTGAGAATACGAACACAAGAGGGTGTAACTACCCTCCTGCCCACACCATACAACCTAACCCCAACCCTAACACTAACCCTAACCTAACACTAACCCTAACCCTAACCCTAAGCCTAACCCCAGAGGGGGATCAAAGGATTACGGATCAAGAAATTACTAAGAAGAGATCGGCAAGAAAAAGAAGCCAGGTGGTAAGGTAAAGCGTGGGCCAACCAAAAGTGGCAGGTATAAGTGACAAGAAGCTCAAGCGTTGAGTGAGAATACGAACACAAGAGGGTGTAACTACCCTCCTGCCCACACCATACAACCTAACCCTAACCCTAACCCTTAACCTAACCCTAACCCTAACCCTAACCCCAGAGGGGGATCAAAGGATTACGGATCAAGAAATTACTAAGAAGAGATCGGCAAGAAAAAGAAGCCAGGTGGTAAGGTAAAGCGTGGGCCAACCAAAAGTGGCAGGTATAAGTGACAAGAAGCTCAAGCGTTGAGTGAGAATACGAACACAAGAGGGTGTAACTACCCTCCTGCCCACACCATACAACCTAACCCTAACCCTAACCCTAACCCTTAACCTAACCCTAACCCTAACCCTAACCCCAGAGGGGGATCAAAGGATTACGGATCAAGAAATTACTAAGAAGAGATCGGCAAGAAAAAGAAGCCAGGTGGTAAGGTAAAGCGTGGGCCAACCAAAAGTGGCAGGTATAAGTGACAAGAAGCTCAAGCGTTGAGTGAGAATACGAACACAAGAGGGTGTAACTACCCTCCTGCCCACACCATACAACCTAACCCTAACCCTAACCCTAACCCTTAACCTAACCCTAACCCTAACCCTAACCCTAATGCACTAACCCTAACCCTAACCCTAACCCTAATGCACTAACCCTAACCCTAACCCTAACCCTAATGACCCTAACCCTAACCCTAACCCTAACCCTAATGCACTAACCCTAACCCTAACCCTAACCCTAACCCTAATGCACTAACCCTAACCCTAACCCTAACCCTAATGACCCTAACCCTAACCCTAACCCTAACCCTAATGCAACGCAATCACAAATTGAAAAAATCCCTAAACAGACAGACAAGCAAAACCTCTCTGGAAGAGAGAGACGGGCAATCATAGAACTTAGAAACAATCTAGATATAATCATAAAACCAGCAGATAAGGGCAGTAGTATAGTGATCATGGATAGGCAACAGTATCTACTTGAAGCTCACAGACAGCTTAATAATACAGCCCACTACACAAAATTAGCAGGACCAATTTACCAGGACACACGAAAAGAGATTGGAAACATTTTAACAGAACTAAAGAAATCTAAACACTTAAATCAGAAACAATTGGAATACCTAAGGGGGGAACAACCACAACCCAGAAAATTCTACATACTACCCAAAATACACAAGCACCCTGACACATGGACTGTACCAGGAGAAATACCACCAGGAAGACCAATTGTGTCAGACTGTGGTAGTGAATCCTACAGGATAGCAGAATACATTGACTCATTCCTAAACCCCTTATCACAGAAGCACCCTAGCTACATTAAAGACACTTACCACTTCATAGAAATAGTGAACTCACTGACCGTACCCCCGAACGCAATACTCTTTACCATGGACATTGAAAGCCTATACACAAACATAGAAACAGACAGAGGCATACAGGCAGTGGAAAATATCCTTAGAAAGTTCCCCCAACCCCACAGACCAGATGCAGCCATAATCCAGCTATTACACCTAGGACTAACAAAAAATGACTTTGAATTCCAGGAGCAATTCTACCTACAGATTAAGGGCACGGCTATGGGCAAGAAATTTGCCCCGGCCTACGCAAACATATACATGGCAGACTGGGAAAACACAGTCTTTGAAAAGTGTTCCAAGCTCCCGATGTGTTATTACAGATACCTGGATGACATATGGGGAGTCTGGACTCACACAGAAACAGAATTGCAAGAATTTGTAGGTATTCTCAACAGTCACCACCAATCTATTAAACTTAAAGTTACAACACATAGAGAAAGTGTGGATTTCCTGGACACCACAGTATTTAAATTACAACAGGAGAATAACAGCCACAAGCTAGCAACAAAGGTATTCTTTAAAGAAACAGACACACACACACTCCTGCACATAAACAGCCACCATCCAAAACATACCTTTCGGGGGCTGGTGAAGTCACAACTGACACGTTTTCACCGCATATGCACAAACGGAGAGGACTTTAGTGAAGCCACCACAACCCTATTTACTGCACTGAGACAGAGAGGTTACACAAAAAGGTTCCTCAGGCACCTTAAGTCTGATTTCCTGAGGGGACTGAATAGCCCACGGCCAAACAGAGAAGTAGCAAGACTACCACTGATAACGACATACGATACAACGACCAAACTAATACACAGAGTGATTAAAACCCAATTTGGGAAACTAAAAGAGGATGTTGACACACTTAGTCGATACCACATAACGTCAGCATACAAAAGAACTCGAAACCTTCGGGACATGCTGGTTCGGAGTAGGATAAGAAAACAGACAACCCAGAACTGCACAAACCCAAAATGTGGGACGTGTAAATACCTAATAATCCGCAAAATGATACAAAATAGACACACAGGAAAAGCAGCCCTAATTAAACAAAGAATTACATGTGAACAGCACAATGCTGTATATGCAATTCGATGCAAACAATGCCACATCTTGTATGTAGGAGAAACAGGGAATAGTCTAAGGATGAGGCTCACAGGGCACCTCAGTGCTATTAGAACAAAGGATGTATACAAATCTACCTCCCGACACTTCATGGATCATGGTCTTGAATCCCTGGAATTTATGGGGTTGGAGACCAACATGAACTGGACAACCTCACAAAGGAAGAGGAGGGAAAAACACTGGATAACAACCCTACAAACTCAGTTACCAAAGGGCTTAAATCAGATCTAAAATGGGGGAAATCCAACATCAAAAAACAAAACTGCCCCGACCTTAATTACCACAAATCCCAACCCCAGCTTGATAAACCTCTCAAACCGCAACCACACCCTACCCTAATCACAATAAACAGAGCTAACCCCTACTGTTTAAGCTAACCAAAACCACTAAACCCCACACTGCCCACAACAAACAGACCAAAGCCCCAACCCTAACTACAAACAGACCCCATCCATATCCCAAATCCTAACTCCAAATGCACCCCACTCTACCCCTAAAGCCTAACCGTAACTCTAATACAGCCAACCTAATCTCCCACCCCACCCCTAAAATCTAAGCCTAACACACCCCACCCTACTCCTAAACCCTGACCCTCACTTAATCCTACCCCTAATGCAACCCTAACCCATAACTCCAACCCCCCAGCCCTGAATCTAATCACAACTCTGACCCTGGACCCTAACCCTGATGCACCCTACCCTACCCCTAAACACCTAACCTTAACCCTGATGCACCCTACCCTACCCCTAAACACCTAACCCTAACCCTGATGCACCCAACCCTACCCCTAAAACTTAAACCTAACCCCACCCCACCCCTAAACACCTAACCCTAACCCTGATGCACCCCAACCTAACCCCAATATAGCCCTGAACCTAACTGCGACCCTGACCCTCACCTAACCCCAACACTAACCCCAGTGCAGCAACCCTAACCCTAACCTGAACCCCCCAACCTCAATACAACATAACCCTAACACTACGTAAAATAAAGGGTAGGGTTCCAACACCAATAATAATAACTAAATACGACATAGAGACCATAAATTGGCAAAACCCAGGAACTGATTATAACCCCAGAGGGGGATCAAAGGATTACGGATCAAGAAATTACTAAGAAGAGATCGGCAAGAAAAAGAAGCCAGGTGGTAAGGTAAAGCGTGGGCCAACCAAAAGTGGCAGGTATAAGTGACAAGAAGCTCAAGCGTTGAGTGAGAATACGAACACAAGAGGGTGTAACTACCCTCCTGCCCACACCATACAACCTAACCCTAACCGTAACCCTAACCCTTAACCTAACCCTAACCCTAACCCTAACCCTAATGCACTAACCCTAACCCTAACCCTAACCCTAATGACCCTAACCCTAACCCTAACCCTAATGCACTAACCCTAACCCTAACCCTAACCCTAACCCTAATGCACTAACCCTAACCCTAACCCTAACCCTAATGACCCTAACCCTAACCCTAACCCTAATGCAACGCAATCACAAATTGAAAAAATCCCTAAACAGACAGACAAGCAAAACCTCACTGGAAGAGAGAGACGGGCAATCATAGAACTTAGAAACAATCTAGATATAATCATAAAACCAGCAGATAAGGGCAGTAGTATAGTGATCATGGATAGGCAACAGTATCTACTTGAAGCTCACAGACAGCTTAATAATACAGCCCACTACACTAAATTAGCAGGACCAATTTACCAGGACACACGAAAAGAGATTGGAAACATTTTAACAGAACTAAAGAAATCTAAACACTTAAATCAGAAACAATTGGAATACCTAAGGGGGGAACAACCACAACCCAGAAAATTCTACATACTACCCAAAATACACAAGCACCCTGACACATGGACTGTACCAGGAGAAATACCACCAGGAAGACCAATTGTGTCAGACTGTGGTAGTGAATCCTACAGGATAGCAGAATACATTGACTCATTCCTAAACCCCTTATCACAGAAGCACCCTAGCTACATTAAAGACACTTACCACTTCATAGAAATAGTGAACTCACTGACCGTACCCCCGAACGCAATACTCTTTACCATGGACATTGAAAGCCTATACACAAACATAGAAACAGACAGAGGCATACAGGCAGTGGAAAATATCCTTAGAAAGTTCCCCCAACCCCACAGACCAGATGCAGCCATAATCCAGCTATTACACCTAGGACTAACAAAAAATGACTTTGAATTCCAGGAGCAATTCTACCTACAGATTAAGGGCACGGCTATGGGCAAGAAATTTGCCCCGGCCTACGCAAACATATACATGGCAGACTGGGAAAACACAGTCTTTGAAAAGTGTTCCAAGCTCCCGATGTGTTATTACAGATACCTGGATGACATATGGGGAGTCTGGACTCACACAGAAACAGAATTGCAAGAATTTGTAGGTATTCTCAACAGTCACCACCAATCTATTAAACTTAAAGTTACAACACATAGAGAAAGTGTGGATTTCCTGGACACCACAGTATTTAAATTACAACAGGAGAATAACAGCCACAAGCTAGCAACAAAGGTATTCTTTAAAGAAACAGACACACACACACTCCTGCACATAAACAGCCACCATCCAAAACATACCTTTCGGGGGCTGGTGAAGTCACAACTGACACGTTTTCACCGCATATGCACAAACGGAGAGGACTTTAGTGAAGCCACCACAACCCTATTTACTGCACTGAGACAGAGAGGTTACACAAAAAGGTTCCTCAGGCACCTTAAGTCTGATTTCCTGAGGGGACTGAATAGCCCACGGCCAAACAGAGAAGTAGCAAGACTACCACTGATAACGACATACGATACAACGACCAAACTAATACACAGAGTGATTAAAACCCAATTTGGGAAACTAAAAGAGGATGTTGACACACTTAGTCGATACCACATAACGTCAGCATACAAAAGAACTCGAAACCTTCGGGACATGCTGGTTCGGAGTAGGATAAGAAAACAGACAACCCAGAACTGCACAAACCCAAAATGTGGGACGTGTAAATACCTAATAATCCGCAAAATGATACAAAATAGACACACAGGAAAAGCAGCCCTAATTAAACAAAGAATTACATGTGAACAGCACAATGCTGTATATGCAATTCGATGCAAACAATGCCACATCTTGTATGTAGGAGAAACAGGGAATAGTCTAAGGATGAGGCTCACAGGGCACCTCAGTGCTATTAGAACAAAGGATGTATACAAATCTACCTCCCGACACTTCATGGATCATGGTCTTGAATCCCTGGAATTTATGGGGTTGGAGACCAACATGAACTGGACAACCTCACAAAGGAAGAGGAGGGAAAAACACTGGATAACAACCCTACAAACTCAGTTACCAAAGGGCTTAAATCAGATCTAAAATGGGGGAAATCCAACATCAAAAAACAAAACTGCCCCGACCTTAATTACCACAAATCCCAACCCCAGCTTGATAAACCTCTCAAACCGCAACCACACCCTACCCTAATCACAATAAACAGAGCTAACCCCTACTGTTTAAGCTAACCAAAACCACTAAACCCCACACTGCCCACAACAAACAGACCAAAGCCCCAACCCTAACTACAAACAGACCCCATCCATATCCCAAATCCTAACTCCAAATGCACCCCACTCTACCCCTAAAGCCTAACCGTAACTCTAATACAGCCAACCTAATCTCCCACCCCACCCCTAAAATCTAAGCCTAACACACCCCACCCTACTCCTAAACCCTGACCCTCACTTAATCCTACCCCTAATGCAACCCTAACCCATAACTCCAACCCCCCAGCCCTGAATCTAATCACAACTCTGACCCTGGACCCTAACCCTGATGCACCCTACCCTACCCCTAAACACCTAACCTTAACCCTGATGCACCCTACCCTACCCCTAAACACCTAACCCTAACCCTGATGCACCCAACCCTACCCCTAAAACTTAAACCTAACCCCACCCCACCCCTAAACACCTAACCCTAACCCTGATGCACCCCAACCTAACCCCAATATAGCCCTGAACCTAACTGCGACCCTGACCCTCACCTAACCCCAACACTAACCCCAGTGCAGCAACCCTAACCCTAACCTGAACCCCCCAACCTCAATACAACATAACCCTAACACTACGTAAAATAAAGGGTAGGGTTCCAACACCAATAATAATAACTAAATACGACATAGAGACCATAAATTGGCAAAACCCAGGAACTGATTATAACCCCAGAGGGGGATCAAAGGATTACGGATCAAGAAATTACTAAGAAGAGATCGGCAAGAAAAAGAAGCCAGGTGGTAAGGTAAAGCGTGGGCCAACCAAAAGTGGCAGGTATAAGTGACAAGAAGCTCAAGCGTTGAGTGAGAATACGAACACAAGAGGGTGTAACTACCCTCCTGCCCACACCATACAACCTAACCCTAACCGTAACCCTAACCCTTAACCTAACCCTAACCCTAACCCTAACCCTAATGCACTAACCCTAACCCTAACCCTAACCCTAATGACCCTAACCCTAACCCTAACCCTAATGCACTAACCCTAACCCTAACCCTAACCCTAACCCTAATGCACTAACCCTAACCCTAACCCTAACCCTAATGACCCTAACCCTAACCCTAACCCTAATGCAACGCAATCACAAATTGAAAAAATCCCTAAACAGACAGACAAGCAAAACCTCACTGGAAGAGAGAGACGGGCAATCATAGAACTTAGAAACAATCTAGATATAATCATAAAACCAGCAGATAAGGGCAGTAGTATAGTGATCATGGATAGGCAACAGTATCTACTTGAAGCTCACAGACAGCTTAATAATACAGCCCACTACACTAAATTAGCAGGACCAATTTACCAGGACACACGAAAAGAGATTGGAAACATTTTAACAGAACTAAAGAAATCTAAACACTTAAATCAGAAACAAGTGGAATACCTAAGGGGGGAACAACCACAACCCAGAAAATTCTACATACTACCCAAAATACACAAGCACCCTGACACATGGACTGTACCAGGAGAAATACCACCAGGAAGACCAATTGTGTCAGACTGTGGTAGTGAATCCTACAGGATAGCAGAATACATTGACTCATTCCTAAACCCCTTATCACAGAAGCACCCTAGCTACATTAAAGACACTTACCACTTCATAGAAATAGTGAACTCACTGACCGTACCCCCGAACGCAATACTCTTTACCATGGACATTGAAAGCCTATACACAAACATAGAAACAGACAGAGGCATACAGGCAGTGGAAAATATCCTTAGAAAGTTCCCCCAACCCCACAGACCAGATGCAGCCATAATCCAGCTATTACACCTAGGACTAACAAAAAATGACTTTGAATTCCAGGAGCAATTCTACCTACAGATTAAGGGCACGGCTATGGGCAAGAAATTTGCCCCGGCCTACGCAAACATATACATGGCAGACTGGGAAAACACAGTCTTTGAAAAGTGTTCCAAGCTCCCGATGTGTTATTACAGATACCTGGATGACATATGGGGAGTCTGGACTCACACAGAAACAGAATTGCAAGAATTTGTAGGTATTCTCAACAGTCACCACCAATCTATTAAACTTAAAGTTACAACACATAGAGAAAGTGTGGATTTCCTGGACACCACAGTATTTAAATTACAACAGGAGAATAACAGCCACAAGCTAGCAACAAAGGTATTCTTTAAAGAAACAGACACACACACACTCCTGCACATAAACAGCCACCATCCAAAACATACCTTTCGGGGGCTGGTGAAGTCACAACTGACACGTTTTCACCGCATATGCACAAACGGAGAGGACTTTAGTGAAGCCACCACAACCCTATTTACTGCACTGAGACAGAGAGGTTACACAAAAAGGTTCCTCAGGCACCTTAAGTCTGATTTCCTGAGGGGACTGAATAGCCCACGGCCAAACAGAGAAGTAGCAAGACTACCACTGATAACGACATACGATACAACGACCAAACTAATACACAGAGTGATTAAAACCCAATTTGGGAAACTAAAAGAGGATGTTGACACACTTAGTCGATACCACATAACGTCAGCATACAAAAGAACTCGAAACCTTCGGGACATGCTGGTTCGGAGTAGGATAAGAAAACAGACAACCCAGAACTGCACAAACCCAAAATGTGGGACGTGTAAATACCTAATAATCCGCAAAATGATACAAAATAGACACACAGGAAAAGCAGCCCTAATTAAACAAAGAATTACATGTGAACAGCACAATGCTGTATATGCAATTCGATGCAAACAATGCCACATCTTGTATGTAGGAGAAACAGGGAATAGTCTAAGGATGAGGCTCACAGGGCACCTCAGTGCTATTAGAACAAAGGATGTATACAAATCTACCTCCCGACACTTCATGGATCATGGTCTTGAATCCCTGGAATTTATGGGGTTGGAGACCAACATGAACTGGACAACCTCACAAAGGAAGAGGAGGGAAAAACACTGGATAACAACCCTACAAACTCAGTTACCAAAGGGCTTAAATCAGATCTAAAATGGGGGAAATCCAACATCAAAAAACAAAACTGCCCCGACCTTAATTACCACAAATCCCAACCCCAGCTTGATAAACCTCTCAAACCGCAACCACACCCTACCCTAATCACAATAAACAGAGCTAACCCCTACTGTTTAAGCTAACCAAAACCACTAAACCCCACACTGCCCACAACAAACAGACCAAAGCCCCAACCCTAACTACAAACAGACCCCATCCATATCCCAAATCCTAACTCCAAATGCACCCCACTCTACCCCTAAAGCCTAACCGTAACTCTAATACAGCCAACCTAATCTCCCACCCCACCCCTAAAATCTAAGCCTAACACACCCCACCCTACTCCTAAACCCTGACCCTCACTTAATCCTACCCCTAATGCAACCCTAACCCATAACTCCAACCCCCCAGCCCTGAATCTAATCACAACTCTGACCCTGGACCCTAACCCTGATGCACCCTACCCTACCCCTAAACACCTAACCTTAACCCTGATGCACCCTACCCTACCCCTAAACACCTAACCCTAACCCTGATGCACCCAACCCTACCCCTAAAACTTAAACCTAACCCCACCCCACCCCTAAACACCTAACCCTAACCCTGATGCACCCCAACCTAACCCCAATATAGCCCTGAACCTAACTGCGACCCTGACCCTCACCTAACCCCAACACTAACCCCAGTGCAGCAACCCTAACCCTAACCTGAACCCCCCAACCTCAATACAACATAACCCTAACACTACGTAAAATAAAGGGTAGGGTTCCAACACCAATAATAATAACTAAATACGACATAGAGACCATAAATTGGCAAAACCCAGGAACTGATTATAACCCCAGAGGGGGATCAAAGGATTACGGATCAAGAAATTACTAAGAAGAGATCGGCAAGAAAAAGAAGCCAGGTGGTAAGGTAAAGCGTGGGCCAACCAAAAGTGGCAGGTATAAGTGACAAGAAGCTCAAGCGTTGAGTGAGAATACGAACACAAGAGGGTGTAACTACCCTCCTGCCCACACCATACAACCTAACCCTAACCGTAACCCTAACCCTTAACCTAACCCTAACCCTAACCCTAACCCTAATGCACTAACCCTAACCCTAACCCTAACCCTAATGACCCTAACCCTAACCCTAACCCTAATGCACTAACCCTAACCCTAACCCTAACCCTAACCCTAATGCACTAACCCTAACCCTAACCCTAACCCTAATGACCCTAACCCTAACCCTAACCCTAATGCAACGCAATCACAAATTGAAAAAATCCCTAAACAGACAGACAAGCAAAACCTCACTGGAAGAGAGAGACGGGCAATCATAGAACTTAGAAACAATCTAGATATAATCATAAAACCAGCAGATAAGGGCAGTAGTATAGTGATCATGGATAGGCAACAGTATCTACTTGAAGCTCACAGACAGCTTAATAATACAGCCCACTACACTAAATTAGCAGGACCAATTTACCAGGACACACGAAAAGAGATTGGAAACATTTTAACAGAACTAAAGAAATCTAAACACTTAAATCAGAAACAAGTGGAATACCTAAGGGGGGAACAACCACAACCCAGAAAATTCTACATACTACCCAAAATACACAAGCACCCTGACACATGGACTGTACCAGGAGAAATACCACCAGGAAGACCAATTGTGTCAGACTGTGGTAGTGAATCCTACAGGATAGCAGAATACATTGACTCATTCCTAAACCCCTTATCACAGAAGCACCCTAGCTACATTAAAGACACTTACCACTTCATAGAAATAGTGAACTCACTGACCGTACCCCCGAACGCAATACTCTTTACCATGGACATTGAAAGCCTATACACAAACATAGAAACAGACAGAGGCATACAGGCAGTGGAAAATATCCTTAGAAAGTTCCCCCAACCCCACAGACCAGATGCAGCCATAATCCAGCTATTACACCTAGGACTAACAAAAAATGACTTTGAATTCCAGGAGCAATTCTACCTACAGATTAAGGGCACGGCTATGGGCAAGAAATTTGCCCCGGCCTACGCAAACATATACATGGCAGACTGGGAAAACACAGTCTTTGAAAAGTGTTCCAAGCTCCCGATGTGTTATTACAGATACCTGGATGACATATGGGGAGTCTGGACTCACACAGAAACAGAATTGCAAGAATTTGTAGGTATTCTCAACAGTCACCACCAATCTATTAAACTTAAAGTTACAACACATAGAGAAAGTGTGGATTTCCTGGACACCACAGTATTTAAATTACAACAGGAGAATAACAGCCACAAGCTAGCAACAAAGGTATTCTTTAAAGAAACAGACACACACACACTCCTGCACATAAACAGCCACCATCCAAAACATACCTTTCGGGGGCTGGTGAAGTCACAACTGACACGTTTTCACCGCATATGCACAAACGGAGAGGACTTTAGTGAAGCCACCACAACCCTATTTACTGCACTGAGACAGAGAGGTTACACAAAAAGGTTCCTCAGGCACCTTAAGTCTGATTTCCTGAGGGGACTGAATAGCCCACGGCCAAACAGAGAAGTAGCAAGACTACCACTGATAACGACATACGATACAACGACCAAACTAATACACAGAGTGATTAAAACCCAATTTGGGAAACTAAAAGAGGATGTTGACACACTTAGTCGATACCACATAACGTCAGCATACAAAAGAACTCGAAACCTTCGGGACATGCTGGTTCGGAGTAGGATAAGAAAACAGACAACCCAGAACTGCACAAACCCAAAATGTGGGACGTGTAAATACCTAATAATCCGCAAAATGATACAAAATAGACACACAGGAAAAGCAGCCCTAATTAAACAAAGAATTACATGTGAACAGCACAATGCTGTATATGCAATTCGATGCAAACAATGCCACATCTTGTATGTAGGAGAAACAGGGAATAGTCTAAGGATGAGGCTCACAGGGCACCTCAGTGCTATTAGAACAAAGGATGTATACAAATCTACCTCCCGACACTTCATGGATCATGGTCTTGAATCCCTGGAATTTATGGGGTTGGAGACCAACATGAACTGGACAACCTCACAAAGGAAGAGGAGGGAAAAACACTGGATAACAACCCTACAAACTCAGTTACCAAAGGGCTTAAATCAGATCTAAAATGGGGGAAATCCAACATCAAAAAACAAAACTGCCCCGACCTTAATTACCACAAATCCCAACCCCAGCTTGATAAACCTCTCAAACCGCAACCACACCCTACCCTAATCACAATAAACAGAGCTAACCCCTACTGTTTAAGCTAACCAAAACCACTAAACCCCACACTGCCCACAACAAACAGACCAAAGCCCCAACCCTAACTACAAACAGACCCCATCCATATCCCAAATCCTAACTCCAAATGCACCCCACTCTACCCCTAAAGCCTAACCGTAACTCTAATACAGCCAACCTAATCTCCCACCCCACCCCTAAAATCTAAGCCTAACACACCCCACCCTACTCCTAAACCCTGACCCTCACTTAATCCTACCCCTAATGCAACCCTAACCCATAACTCCAACCCCCCAGCCCTGAATCTAATCACAACTCTGACCCTGGACCCTAACCCTGATGCACCCTACCCTACCCCTAAACACCTAACCTTAACCCTGATGCACCCTACCCTACCCCTAAACACCTAACCCTAACCCTGATGCACCCAACCCTACCCCTAAAACTTAAACCTAACCCCACCCCACCCCTAAACACCTAACCCTAACCCTGATGCACCCCAACCTAACCCCAATATAGCCCTGAACCTAACTGCGACCCTGACCCTCACCTAACCCCAACACTAACCCCAGTGCAGCAACCCTAACCCTAACCTGAACCCCCCAACCTCAATACAACATAACCCTAACACTACGTAAAATAAAGGGTAGGGTTCCAACACCAATAATAATAACTAAATACGACATAGAGACCATAAATTGGCAAAACCCAGGAACTGATTATAACCCCAGAGGGGGATCAAAGGATTACGGATCAAGAAATTACTAAGAAGAGATCGGCAAGAAAAAGAAGCCAGGTGGTAAGGTAAAGCGTGGGCCAACCAAAAGTGGCAGGTATAAGTGACAAGAAGCTCAAGCGTTGAGTGAGAATACGAACACAAGAGGGTGTAACTACCCTCCTGCCCACACCATACAACCTAACCCTAACCGTAACCCTAACCCTTAACCTAACCCTAACCCTAACCCTAACCCTAATGCACTAACCCTAACCCTAACCCTAACCCTAATGACCCTAACCCTAACCCTAACCCTAATGCACTAACCCTAACCCTAACCCTAACCCTAACCCTAATGCACTAACCCTAACCCTAACCCTAACCCTAATGACCCTAACCCTAACCCTAACCCTAATGCAACGCAATCACAAATTGAAAAAATCCCTAAACAGACAGACAAGCAAAACCTCACTGGAAGAGAGAGACGGGCAATCATAGAACTTAGAAACAATCTAGATATAATCATAAAACCAGCAGATAAGGGCAGTAGTATAGTGATCATGGATAGGCAACAGTATCTACTTGAAGCTCACAGACAGCTTAATAATACAGCCCACTACACTAAATTAGCAGGACCAATTTACCAGGACACACGAAAAGAGATTGGAAACATTTTAACAGAACTAAAGAAATCTAAACACTTAAATCAGAAACAAGTGGAATACCTAAGGGGGGAACAACCACAACCCAGAAAATTCTACATACTACCCAAAATACACAAGCACCCTGACACATGGACTGTACCAGGAGAAATACCACCAGGAAGACCAATTGTGTCAGACTGTGGTAGTGAATCCTACAGGATAGCAGAATACATTGACTCATTCCTAAACCCCTTATCACAGAAGCACCCTAGCTACATTAAAGACACTTACCACTTCATAGAAATAGTGAACTCACTGACCGTACCCCCGAACGCAATACTCTTTACCATGGACATTGAAAGCCTATACACAAACATAGAAACAGACAGAGGCATACAGGCAGTGGAAAATATCCTTAGAAAGTTCCCCCAACCCCACAGACCAGATGCAGCCATAATCCAGCTATTACACCTAGGACTAACAAAAAATGACTTTGAATTCCAGGAGCAATTCTACCTACAGATTAAGGGCACGGCTATGGGCAAGAAATTTGCCCCGGCCTACGCAAACATATACATGGCAGACTGGGAAAACACAGTCTTTGAAAAGTGTTCCAAGCTCCCGATGTGTTATTACAGATACCTGGATGACATATGGGGAGTCTGGACTCACACAGAAACAGAATTGCAAGAATTTGTAGGTATTCTCAACAGTCACCACCAATCTATTAAACTTAAAGTTACAACACATAGAGAAAGTGTGGATTTCCTGGACACCACAGTATTTAAATTACAACAGGAGAATAACAGCCACAAGCTAGCAACAAAGGTATTCTTTAAAGAAACAGACACACACACACTCCTGCACATAAACAGCCACCATCCAAAACATACCTTTCGGGGGCTGGTGAAGTCACAACTGACACGTTTTCACCGCATATGCACAAACGGAGAGGACTTTAGTGAAGCCACCACAACCCTATTTACTGCACTGAGACAGAGAGGTTACACAAAAAGGTTCCTCAGGCACCTTAAGTCTGATTTCCTGAGGGGACTGAATAGCCCACGGCCAAACAGAGAAGTAGCAAGACTACCACTGATAACGACATACGATACAACGACCAAACTAATACACAGAGTGATTAAAACCCAATTTGGGAAACTAAAAGAGGATGTTGACACACTTAGTCGATACCACATAACGTCAGCATACAAAAGAACTCGAAACCTTCGGGACATGCTGGTTCGGAGTAGGATAAGAAAACAGACAACCCAGAACTGCACAAACCCAAAATGTGGGACGTGTAAATACCTAATAATCCGCAAAATGATACAAAATAGACACACAGGAAAAGCAGCCCTAATTAAACAAAGAATTACATGTGAACAGCACAATGCTGTATATGCAATTCGATGCAAACAATGCCACATCTTGTATGTAGGAGAAACAGGGAATAGTCTAAGGATGAGGCTCACAGGGCACCTCAGTGCTATTAGAACAAAGGATGTATACAAATCTACCTCCCGACACTTCATGGATCATGGTCTTGAATCCCTGGAATTTATGGGGTTGGAGACCAACATGAACTGGACAACCTCACAAAGGAAGAGGAGGGAAAAACACTGGATAACAACCCTACAAACTCAGTTACCAAAGGGCTTAAATCAGATCTAAAATGGGGGAAATCCAACATCAAAAAACAAAACTGCCCCGACCTTAATTACCACAAATCCCAACCCCAGCTTGATAAACCTCTCAAACCGCAACCACACCCTACCCTAATCACAATAAACAGAGCTAACCCCTACTGTTTAAGCTAACCAAAACCAGTAAACCCCACACTGCCCACAACAAACAGACCAAAGCCCCAACCCTAACTACAAACGGACCCCATCCATATCCCAAATCCTAACTCCAAATGCACCCCACTCTACCCCTAAAGCCTAACCGTAACTCTAATACAGCCAACCTAATCTCCCACCCCACCCCTAAAATCTAAGCCTAACACACCCCACCCTACTCCTAAACCCTGACCCTCACTTAACCCTACCCCTAATGCAACCCTAACCCATAACTCCAACCCCCCAGCCCTGAATCTAATCACAACTCTGACCCTGGACCCTAACCCTGATGCACCCTACCCTACTCCTAAACACCTAACCCTAACCCTGATGCACCCTACCCTACCCCTAAACACCTAACCCTAACCCTGATGCACCCAACCCTACCCCTAAAACTTAACCCTAACCCCACCCCACCCCTAAGCACCTAACCCTAACCCTGATGCACCCCAACCTAACCCCAATATAGCCCTGAACCTAACTGCGACCCTGACCCTCACCTAACCCCAACACTAACCCCAGTGCAGCAACCCTAACCCTAACCTGAACCCCCCAACCTCAATACAACATAACCCTAACACTACGTAAAATAAAGGGTAGGGTTCCAACACCAATAATAATAACTAAATACGACATAGAGACCATAAATTGGCAAAACCCAGGAACTGATTATAACCCCAGAGGGGGATCAAAGGATTACGGATCAAGAAATTACTAAGAAGAGATCGGCAAGAAAAAGAAGCCAGGTGGAAAGGTAAAGCGTGGGCCAACCAAAAGTGGCAGGTATAAGTGACAAGAAGCTCAAGAGTTGAGTGAGAATACGAACACAAGAGGGTGTAACGACCCTCCTGCCCACACCATACAACCTAACCCTAACCCTAACCCTAACCCTAACCTTAATGCAGCGTAACCCTAACCCTAACCCTAACCCTAATGCAGCGTAACCCTAACCCTAACCCTACCCTAAACCTAACCCTAACCCTAATGCAGCGTAACCTTAACCCTAACCCTAACCCTAACCCTAATGCACCCTAACACTAACCCTAACCCTAACGCTAATGCAGCATAACCTTAACCCTAACCCTAACCCTAATGCAGCGTAACCCTAACCCTTACCCTAACCCTAATGCAGCGTAACCCTAACCCTAACCCTAACCCTAACCCTAACCCTAACCCTAACCCTAATGCACCCCAACCTAACCCCAATATAGCCCTGAACCTAACTGCGACCCTGACCCTCACCTAACCCCAACACTAACCCCAGTGCAGCAACCCTAACCCTAACCTGAACCCCCCAACCTCAATACAACATAACCCTAACACTACGTAAAATAAAGGGTAGAGTTCCAACACCAATAATAATAACTAAATACGACATAGAGACCATAAATTGGCAAAACCCAGGAACTGATTATAACCCCAGAGGGGGATCAAAGGATTACGGATCAAGAAATTACTAAGAAGAGATCGGCAAGAAAAAGAAGCCAGGTGGAAAGGTAAAGCGTGGGCCAACCAAAAGTGGCAGGTATAAGTGACAAGAAGCTCAAGAGTTGAGTGAGAATACGAACACAAGAGGGTGTAACTACCCTCCTGCCCACACCATACAACCTAACCCTAACCCTAACCCTAACCCTAACCTTAATGCAGCGTAACCCTAACCCTAACCCTAACCCTAATGCAGCGTAACCCTAACCCTAACCCTACCCTAAACCTAACCCTAACCCTAATGCAGCGTAACCTTAACCCTAACCCTAACCCTAACCCTAATGCACCCTAACACTAACCCTAACCCTAACGCTAATGCAGCGTAACCTTAACCCTAACCCTAACCCTAATGCAGCGTAACCCTAACCCTTACCCTAACCCTAATGCAGCGTAACCCTAACCCTAACCCTAACCCTAACCCAACAAACAGAGTGTAACACTGCTGCTGCACACTGCAACAGAGTGTAACACTGCTGCTGCACACTGGAACAGAGTGTAAAACTGCTGCAGTGCACTGCAACAAATAGAGTGGAACACAGCTGCTGCACACTGCAACAAATAGAGTGCAACACTGCTGCTGCATACTGCAACAAATAAAGTGGAACACTGCTGCTGCACACTGCAACAAAGAGTGTAACACTGCTGCTCACTGCAACAAATAGAGTGGAACACTGCTGCTGCTGTGCACTGCAACAAATGGAGAGGAACACTGCTGCTGCAGACTGCAACAAATAGAGTGCAACACTGCTGCTGCATACTGCAACAAATAAAGTGGAACACTGCTGCTGCACACTGCAAAAAAGAGCGTGCAACACTGCTGTTGCATACTGCAACAAAGAGAGTGCAACTCTGCTGTTGCATACTGCAACAAAGAGTGTAACACTGCTGCTGCACACTGCAACAAATAGAGTGTAACACTACTGCTGCACACTCCAACAAATAGAGTGCAACACTGCTGTTGTACACTGCAACAAATAGTGTGGAACACTGCTGCTGCACACTGCAACAAACAGTGTGGAACACTGCTGCTGCAGACTGCAACAAATAGAGTGGAACACTGCTGCTGCAGACTGCAACAAATAGAGTGGAACACTGCTGCTGCAGACTGCAACAAATAGAGTGGAACACTGCTGCTGCAGACTGCAACAAATAGAGTGGAACACTGCTGCTGTTTCCTGCAACAAAAAGAGTGTAACACTGCTGCTGCACACTGCAACAAATAGAGTGGAACACTGCTGCTGCAGACTGCAACAAATAGTGTGTAACACTGCTGCTGTACAATGCAACAAATAGAGTGGAACACTGCTGCTGCTCACTGCAACAAATAGAGTGGAACACTGCTGCTGTACACTGCAACAAATAGAGTGGAACACTGCTGCTGCTCACTGCAACAAATAGAGTGGAACACTGCTGCTGTCCACTGCAACAAATAGAGTGGAACACTGCTGCTGCAGACTGCAACAAATAGAGTGTAACACTGCTGCTGCAGACTGCAACAAATAGAGTGGAACACTGCTGCTGCAGACTGCAACAAATAGAGTGGAACACTGCTGCTGCAGACTGCAACAAATAGAGTGTAACACTGCTGCTGCAGAATGCAACAAATAGAGTGGAACACTGCTGCTGCAGACTGCAACAAGCATTGAGGAACACTGCTGCTGCATACTGCAACAAATAGAGTGTGACACTGCTGCTGCAGACTGCAACAAATAGAGTGGAACACTGCTGCTGCAGACTGCAACAAATAGAGTGGAACACTGCTGCTGTACACTGCAAAAAATAGTGTGCAACACTACTGCTGTTTCCTGCAACAAAAAGAGTGTAACACTGCTGCTGCACACTGCAACAAAAAGAGTGGAACACTGCTGCTGCAGACTGCAACAAATAGTGTGTAACACTGCTGCTGTCTAATGCAACAAATAGAGTGGAACACTGCTGCTGCTCACTGCAACAAATAGAGTGGAACACTGCTGCTGTACACTGCAACAAATAGAGTAGAACACTGCTGCTGCTCACTGCAACAAATAGAGTGGAACCCTGCTGCTGTCCACTGCAACAAATAGAGTGGAACACTGCTGCTGCAGACTGCAACAAATAGAGTGTAACACTGCTGCTGCAGACTGCAACAAATAGAGGGGAACACTGCTGCTGCAGACTGCAACAAATAGAGTGGAACACTGCTGCTGCAGACTGCAACAAATAGAGTGTAACACTGCTGCTGCAGAATGCAACAAATAGAGTGGAACACTGCTGCTGCAGACTGCAACAAGCATTGAGGAACACTGCTGCTGCATACTGCAACAAATAGAGTGTGACACTGCTGCTGCAGACTGCAACAAATAGAGTGGAACACTGCTGCTGCAGACTGCAACAAATAGAGTGGAACACTGCTGCTGTACACTGCAAAAAATAGTGTGCAACACTGCTGCTGTGCAATGCAACAAATAGAGTGGAACACAGCCGCTGCAGACTGCGACAAATAGAGTGGAACACTGCTGCTGCAGACTGCGACAAATAGAGTGGAACACTGCTGCTGCAGATTGCAACAAATAGAGGGGAACACTGCTGCTGTACACTGCAACAAACAGAGTGGAACACTGCTGCTGCAGACTGCAACAAATAGAGGGGAACGCTGCTGCTGTACACTGCAACAAATGGAGTGGAACACTGCTGCTGCACACTGCAACAAATAGAATGCAACACTGCTGCTGCATACGGCAACAAATATAGTGGAACACTGCTGCTGTACACTGCAACAAATAGAGTGGAACACTGCTGCTGCAGACTGCAACAAATAGAGTGGAACACTGCTGCTGTGCACTGCAACAAATAGAGTGCAACACTGCTGCTGCATACGGCAACAAATAGTGTGGAACACTGCTCCTGTACACTGCAACAAATAGAGTGGAACACTGCTGCTGCAGACTGCAACAAATAGAGTGGAACACTGCTGCTGTGCACTGCAACAAATAGGGTGCAACACTGCTGCTGCATACGGCAACAAATAGTGTGGAACACTGCTGCTGTACAATGCAACAAATAGAGTGGAACACTGCTGCTGCAGACTGCAACAAATAGAGTGGAACACTGCTGCTGTGCACTGCAACAAATGGAGAGGAACACTGCTGCTGCACACTGCAACAAACAGAGTGGAACACTGCTGATGCACACTGCAACAAATGGAGTGTAACACTGCTGCTGCACACTGCAAAAGAGCGTAACACTGCTGCTGTGCACTGCAACGAATAGAGTGGAACACAGCTGCTGCTCACTGCAACAAATAGAGTGTAACACTGCTGCTGTGCACTGCAACAAATGGAGAGGAACACTGCTGCTGCAGACTGCAACAGAGTGTAACACTGCTGCTGCACACTGCAACAAATAGAGTGTAACATTCCTGCTGCACACTGCAACAGAGTGTTACACTGCTGCTGTGCACTGCAACAAATAGAGTGGAACACTGCTGCTGCAGACTGCAACAAATAGAGTGCAACACTGCTGCTGCAGACAGCAACAAATAAAGTGGAACACTGCTGCTGCACAGTGCAACAAAGAGCGTGCAACACTGCTGCTGCACACTGCAACAATTAGAGTGCAACTCTGCTGTTGCATACTGCAACAAATAGAGTGGAACACTGCTGCTGTATACTGCAACAAATAGAGTGGAACACTGCTGCTGTATACTGCAACAAAAAGAGTGGAACACTGCTGCTGGACACTACAACAAATAGAGTGGAACACTGCTGCTGCAGACTGCAACAAAGCGTGCAACACTGCTGCTGCACACTGCAACAAATAGAGTGGAACACTGCTGCCGCAGGCTGCAACAAATAGAGTGGAACACTGCTGCTGTACACTGCAACAAATAGAGTGGAACACTGCTGCTGCAGACTGCAACAAATAGTGTGTAACACTGCTGCTGCACACTGCAACAAATAGAGTGTAACACTGCTGCTGCATACTGCAACAAATAAAGTGGAACACTGCTGCTGTACAATGCAACAAACAGAGTGGAGCACTGCTGCTGCAGACTGCAACAAATAGAGTGGAACACTGCTGCTGTACACTGCAACAAACAGAGTGGAACACTGCTGCTGCAGACTGCAACAAATAGAGTGGAACACTGCTGCTGTAGACTGCAACAAATAGAGTGGAACACTGCTGCTGCAGACTGCAACAAATAGAGTGCAACACCGCTGTTGCATACTGCAACAAATAGAGTGGAACACTGCTGCTGCAGACTGCAACAAATAGAGGGGAACACTGCTGCTGCACACTGCAACAGAGTGTAACACTGCTGCTGCACACTGCAACAGAGTGTAAAACTGCTGCTGTGCACTGCAACAAATGGAGAGGAACACTGCTGCTGCAGACTGCAAAAAATAGAGTGCAACACTGCTGCTGCATACTGCAACAAATAAAGTGGAACACTGCTGCGGCACACTGCAAAAAAGAGCGTGCAACACTGCTGCTGCATACTGCAACAAAGAGAGTGCAACACTGCTGTTGCATACTGCAACAAAGAGTGTAACACTGCTGCTGCAGACTGCAACAAATAGAGTGGAACACTGCTGCTGCAGACTGCAACAAATAGAGTGGAACACTGCTGCTGCAGACTGCAACAAATAGAGTGGAACACTGCTGCTGCAGACTGCAACAAATAGAGTGGAACACTGCTGCTGCAGACTGCAACAAATAGAGTGGAACACTGCTGCTGTATACTGCAACAAAAAGAGTGTAACACTGCTGCTGCACACTGCAACAAATAGAGTGGAACACTGCTGCTGCAGACTGCAACAAATAGTGTGTAACACTGCTGCTGTACAATGCAACAAATAGAGTGGAACACTGCTGCTGCTCACTGCAACAAATAGAGTGGAACACTGCTGCTGTACACTGCAACAAATAGAGTGGAACACTGCTGCTGCACACTGCAACAAATAGAGTGGAACACTGCTGCTGCAGACTGCAACAAATAGAGTGGAACACTGCTGCTGCAGACTGCAACAAATAGAGTGTAACACTGCTGCTGCAGAATGCAACAAATAGAGTGGAACACTGCTGCTGCAGACTGCAACAAGCATTGAGGAACACTGCTGCTGCATACTGCATCAAATAAAGTGGAACACTGCTGCTGCAAAGTGCAACAAAGAGCGTGCAACACTGCTGCTGCACACTGCAACAAATAGAGTGCAACTCTGCTGTTGCATACTGCAACAAATAGAGTGGAACACTGCTGCTGTATACTGCAACAAATAGAGTGGAACACTGCTGCTGTATACTGCAACAAAAAGAGTGGAACACTGCTGCTGGACACTACAACAAATAGAGTGGAACACTGCTGCTGCAGACTGCAACAAAGCGTGCAACACTGCTGCTGCACACTGCAACAAATAGAGTGGAACACTGCTGCCGCAGGCTGCAACAAATAGAGTGGAACACTGCTGCTGCAGACTGCAACAAATAGTGTGTAACACTGCTGCAGCACACTGCAACAAATAGTGTTTAACACTGCTGCTGCATACTGCAACAAATAAAGTGGAACACTGCTGCTGTACAATGCAACAAACAGAGTGGAGCACTGCTGCTGCAGACTGCAACAAATAGAGTGGAACACTGCTGCTGTACACTGCAACAAACAGAGTGGAACACTGCTGCTGCAGACTGCAACAAATAGAGTGGAACACTGCTGCTGTAGACTGCAACAAATAGAGTGGAACACTGCTGCTGCAGACTGCAACAAATAGAGTGCAACACCGCTGTTGCATACTGCAACAAATAGAGTGGAACACTGCTGCTGCAGACTGCAACAAATAGAGGGGAACACTGCTGCTGCACACTGCAACAGAGTGTAACACTGCTGCTGCACACTGCAACAGAGTGTAAAACTGCTGCTGTGCACTGCAACAAATGGAGAGGAACACTGCTGCTGCAGACTGCAACAAATAGAGTGCAACACTGCTGCTGCATACTGCAACAAATAAAGTGGAACACTGCTGCTGCACACTGCAAAAAAGAGCGTGCAACACTGCTGCTGCATACTGCAACAAAGAGAGTGCAACACTGCTGTTGCATACTGCAACAAAGAGTGTAACACTGCTGCTGCACACTGCAACAAATAGAGTGTAACACTGCTGCTGCAGACTGCAACAAATAGAGTGGAACACTGCTGCTGCAGACTGCAACAAATAGAGTGGAACACTGCTGCTGCAGACTGCAACAAATAGAGTGGAACACTGCTGCTGTATACTGCAACAAAAAGAGTGTAACACTGCTGCTGCACACTGCAACAAATAGAGTGGAACACTGCTGCTGCAGACTGCAACAAATAGTGTGTAACACTGCTGCTGTAGAATGCAACAAATAGAGTGGAACACTGCTGCTGCTCACTGCAACAAATAGAGTGGAACACTGCTGCTGTACACTGCAACAAATAGAGTGGAACACTGCTGCTGCTCACTGCAACAAATAGAGTGGAACACTGCTGCTGTACACTGCAACAAATAGAGTGGAACACTGCTGCTGCAGACTGCAACAAATAGAGTGGAACACTGCTGCTGCAGACTGCAACAAATAGAGTGTAACACTGCTGCTGCAGAATGCAACAAATAGAGTGGAACACTGCTGCTGCAGACTGCAACAAGCATTGAGGAACACTGCTGCTGCATACTGCATCAAATAGAGTGTGACACTGCTGCTGCAGACTGCAACAAATAGAGTGGAACACTGCTGCTGCTCACTGCAACAAATAGAGTGTAACATTCCTGCTGCACACTGCAACAGAGTGTTACACTGCTGCTGTGCACTGCAACAAATAGAGTGGAACACTGCTGCTGCAGACTGCAACAAATAGAGTGCAACACTGCTGCTGCAGACAGCAACAAATAAAGTGGAACACTGCTGCTGCACAGTGCAACAAAGAGCGTGCAACACTGCTGCTGCACACTGCAACAATTAGAGTGCAACTCTGCTGTTGCATACTGCAACAAATAGAGTGGAACACTGCTGCTGTATACTGCAACAAATAGAGTGGAACACTGCTGCTGTATACTGCAACAAAAAGAGTGGAACACTGCTGCTGGACACTACAACAAATAGAGTGGAACACTGCTGCTGCAGACTGCAACAAAGCGTGCAACACTGCTGCTGCACACTGCAACAAATAGAGTGGAACACTGCTGCCGCAGGCTGCAACAAATAGAGTGGAACACTGCTGCTGTGCACTGCAACAAATGGAGAGGAACACTGCTGCTGCAGACTGCAACAGAGTGTAACACTGCTGCTGCACACTGCAACAAATAGAGTGTAACATTCCTGCTGCACACTGCAACAGAGTGTTACACTGCTGCTGTGCACTGCAACAAATAGAGTGGAACACTGCTGCTGCAGACTGCAACAAATAGAGTGCAACACTGCTGCTGCAGACAGCAACAAATAAAGTGGAACACTGCTGCTGCACAGTGCAACAAAGAGCGTGCAACACTGCTGCTGCACACTGCAACAATTAGAGTGCAACTCTGCTGTTGCATACTGCAACAAATAGAGTGGAACACTGCTGCTGTATACTGCAACAAATAGAGTGGAACACTGCTGCTGTATACTGCAACAAAAAGAGTGGAACACTGCTGCTGGACACTACAACAAATAGAGTGGAACACTGCTGCTGCAGACTGCAACAAAGCGTGCAACACTGCTGCTGCACACTGCAACAAATAGAGTGGAACACTGCTGCCGCAGGCTGCAACAAATAGAGTGGAACACTGCTGCTGTACACTGCAACAAATAGAGTGGAACACTGCTGCTGCAGACTGCAACAAATAGTGTGTAACACTGCTGCTGCACACTGCAACAAATAGAGTGTAACACTGCTGCTGCATACTGCAACAAATAAAGTGGAACACTGCTGCTGTACAATGCAACAAACAGAGTGGAGCACTGCTGCTGCAGACTGCAACAAATAGAGTGGAACACTGCTGCTGTACACTGCAACAAACAGAGTGGAACACTGCTGCTGCAGACTGCAACAAATAGAGTGGAACACTGCTGCTGTAGACTGCAACAAATAGAGTGGAACACTGCTGCTGCAGACTGCAACAAATAGAGTGCAACACCGCTGTTGCATACTGCAACAAATAGAGTGGAACACTGCTGCTGCAGACTGCAACAAATAGAGGGGAACACTGCTGCTGCACACTGCAACAGAGTGTAACACTGCTGCTGCACACTGCAACAGAGTGTAAAACTGCTGCTGTGCACTGCAACAAATGGAGAGGAACACTGCTGCTGCAGACTGCAAAAAATAGAGTGCAACACTGCTGCTGCATACTGCAACAAATAAAGTGGAACACTGCTGCGGCACACTGCAAAAAAGAGCGTGCAACACTGCTGCTGCATACTGCAACAAAGAGAGTGCAACACTGCTGTTGCATACTGCAACAAAGAGTGTAACACTGCTGCTGCAGACTGCAACAAATAGAGTGGAACACTGCTGCTGCAGACTGCAACAAATAGAGTGGAACACTGCTGCTGCAGACTGCAACAAATAGAGTGGAACACTGCTGCTGCAGACTGCAACAAATAGAGTGGAACACTGCTGCTGCAGACTGCAACAAATAGAGTGGAACACTGCTGCTGTATACTGCAACAAAAAGAGTGTAACACTGCTGCTGCACACTGCAACAAATAGAGTGGAACACTGCTGCTGCAGACTGCAACAAATAGTGTGTAACACTGCTGCTGTACAATGCAACAAATAGAGTGGAACACTGCTGCTGCTCACTGCAACAAATAGAGTGGAACACTGCTGCTGTACACTGCAACAAATAGAGTGCAACACTGCTGCTGCACACTGCAACAAATAGAGTGGAACACTGCTGCTGCAGACTGCAACAAATAGAGTGGAACACTGCTGCTGCAGACTGCAACAAATAGAGTGTAACTCTGCTGCTGCAGAATGCAACAAATAGAGTGGAACACTGCTGCTGCAGACTGCAACAAGCATTGAGGAACACTGCTGCTGCATACTGCATCAAATAAAGTGGAACACTGCTGCTGCAAAGTGCAACAAAGAGCGTGCAACACTGCTGCTGCACACTGCAACAAATAGAGTGCAACTCTGCTGTTGCATACTGCAACAAATAGAGTGGAACACTGCTGCTGTATACTGCAACAAATAGAGTGGAACACTGCTGCTGTATACTGCAACAAAAAGAGTGGAACACTGCTGCTGGACACTACAACAAATAGAGTGGAACACTGCTGCTGCAGACTGCAACAAAGCGTGCAACACTGCTGCTGCACACTGCAACAAATAGAGTGGAACACTGCTGCCGCAGGCTGCAACAAATAGAGTGGAACACTGCTGCTGCAGACTGCAACAAATAGTGTGTAACACTGCTGCAGCACACTGCAACAAATAGTGTGTAACACTGCTGCTGCATACTGCAACAAATAAAGTGGAACACTGCTGCTGTACAATGCAACAAACAGAGTGGAGCACTGCTGCTGCAGACTGCAACAAATAGAGTGGAACACTGCTGCTGTACACTGCAACAAACAGAGTGGAACACTGCTGCTGCAGACTGCAACAAATAGAGTGGAACACTGCTGCTGTAGACTGCAACAAATAGAGTGGAACACTGCTGCTGCAGACTGCAACAAATAGAGTGCAACACCGCTGTTGCATACTGCAACAAATAGAGTGGAACACTGCTGCTGCAGACTGCAACAAATAGAGGGGAACACTGCTGCTGCACACTGCAACAGAGTGTAACACTGCTGCTGCACACTGCAACAGAGTGTAAAACTGCTGCTGTGCACTGCAACAAATGGAGAGGAACACTGCTGCTGCAGACTGCAACAAATAGAGTGCAACACTGCTGCTGCATACTGCAACAAATAAAGTGGAACACTGCTGCTGCACACTGCAAAAAAGAGCGTGCAACACTGCTGCTGCATACTGCAACAAAGAGAGTGCAACACTGCTGTTGCATACTGCAACAAAGAGTGTAACACTGCTGCTGCACACTGCAACAAATAGAGTGTAACACTGCTGCTGCAGACTGCAACAAATAGAGTGGAACACTGCTGCTGCAGACTGCAACAAATAGAGTGGAACACTGCTGCTGCAGACTGCAACAAATAGAGTGGAACACTGCTGCTGTATACTGCAACAAAAAGAGTGTAACACTGCTGCTGCACACTGCAACAAATAGAGTGGAACACTGCTGCTGCAGACTGCAACAAATAGTGTGTAACACTGCTGCTGTACAATGCAACAAATAGAGTGGAACACTGCTGCTGCTCACTGCAACAAATAGAGTGGAACACTGCTGCTGTACACTGCAACAAATAGAGTGGAACACTGCTGCTGCTCACTGCAACAAATAGAGTGGAACACTGCTGCTGTACACTGCAACAAATAGAGTGGAACACTGCTGCTGCAGACTGCAACAAATAGAGTGGAACACTGCTGCTGCAGACTGCAACAAATAGAGTGTAACACTGCTGCTGCAGAATGCAACAAATAGAGTGGAACACTGCTGCTGCAGACTGCAACAAGCATTGAGGAACACTGCTGCTGCATACTGCATCAAATAGAGTGTGACACTGCTGCTGCAGACTGCAACAAATAGAGTGGAACACTGCTGCTGCAGACTGCAACAAATAGAGTGGAACACTGCTGCTGTACACTGCAAAAAATCGTGTGCAACACTGCTGCTGTGCAAAGCAACAATTAGAGTGGAACACAGCCGCTGCAGCCTGCGACAAATAGAGTGGAACACTGCTGCTGCAGACTGCAACAAATAGAGGGGAACACTGCTGCTGCACACTGCAACAGAGTGTAACACTGCTGCTGCACACTGCAACAGAGTGTAAAACTGCTGCTGTGCACTGCAACAAATGGAGAGGAACACTGCTGCTGCACACTGCAACAAATAGAGTGCAACACTGCTGCTGAATACTGCAACAAATAAAGTGGAACACTGCTGCTGCACACTGCAAAAAAGAGCGTGCAACACTGCTGCTGCATACTGCAACAAAGAGAGTGCAACACTGCTGTTGCATACTGCAACAAAGAGTGTAACACTGCTGCTGCACACTGCAACAAATAGAGTGTAACACTGCTGCTGCAGACTGCAACAAATAGAGTGGAACACTGCTGCTGCAGACTGCAACAAATAGAGTGGAACACTGCTGCTGCAGACTGCAACAAATAGAGTGGAACACTGCTGCTGCAGACTGCAACAAATAGAGTGGAACACTGCTGCTGTATACTGCAACAAAAAGAGTGTAACACTGCTGCTGCACACTGCAACAAAAAGAGTGGAACACTGCTGCTGCAGACTGCAACAAATAGTGTGTAACACTGCTGCTGTACAATGCAACAAATAGAGTGGAACACTGCTGCTGCTCACTGCAACAAATAGAGTGGAACACTGCTGCTGTACACTGCAACAAATAGAGTGGAACACTGCTGCTGCTCACTGCAACAAATAGAGTGGAACACTGCTGCTGTACACTGCAACAAATAGAGTGGAACATTGCTGCTGCAGACTGCAACAAATAGCGAGTAACACTGCTGCTGCAGACTGCAACAAATAGAGTGGAACACTGCTGCTGCAGACTGCAACAAATAGAGTGGAACACTGCTGCTGCAGACTGCAACAAATAGAGTGTAACACTGCTGCTGCAGAATGCAACAAATAGAGTGGAACACTGCTGCTGCAGACTGCAACAAGCATTGAGGAACACTGCTGCTGCATACTGCATCAAATAGAGTGTGACACTGCTGCTGCAGACTGCAACAAATAGAGTGGAACACTGCTGCTGCAGACTGCAACAAATAGAGTGGAACACTGCTGCTGTACACTGCAAAAAATCGTGTGCAGCACTGCTGCTGTGCAAAGCAACAATTAGAGTGGAACACAGCCGCTGCAGACTGCGACAAATAGAGTGGAACACTGCTGCTGCAGACTGCGACAAATAGAGTGGAACACTGCTGCTGCAGACTGCAACAAATAGAGGGGAACACTGCTGCTGTACACTTCAACAAATAGAGTGGAACACTGCTGCTGCAGACTGCAACAAATAGAGGGGAACACTGCTGCTGTACACTGCAACAAATAGAGTGGAACACTGCTGCTGCACACTGCAACAAATAGAATGCAACACTGCTGCTGCATACGGCAACAAATAGAGTGGAACACTGCTGCTGTACACTGCAACAAATAGAGTGGAACACTGCTGCTGCAGACTGCAACAAATAGAGTGGAACACTGCTGCTGTGCACTGCAACAAATAGAGTGCAACACTGCTGCTGCATACGGCAACAAATAGTGTGGAACACTGCTGCTGTACACTGCAACAAATAGAGTGGAACACTGCTGCTGCAGACTGCAACAAATAGAGTGGAACACTGCTGCTGTGCACTGCAACAAATGGAGAGAAACACTGCTGCTGCACACTGCAACAAACAGAGTGTAACACTGCTGATGCACACTGCAACAAACAGAGTGGAACACTGCTGATGCACACTGCAACAAATGGAGTGTAACACTGCTGCTGCACACTGCAAAAGAGTGTAACACTGCTGCTGCACACTGCAACAGAGTGTAACACTGCTGCTGTGCACTGCAACGAATAGAGTGGAACACAGCTGCTGCTCACTGCAACAAATAGAGTGTAACACTGCTGCTGTGCACTGCAACAAATGGAGAGGAACACTGCTGCAGCAGACTGCAACAGAGTGTAACACTGCTGCTGCACACTGCAACAAATAGAGTGTAACATTGCTGCTGCACAGTGCAACAAAGAGCGTGCAACACTGCTGCTGCACACTGCAATGAATAGAGTGCAACTCTGCTGTTGCATACTGCAACAAATAGAGTGGAACACTGCTGCTGCATACTGCAACAAAATAGTGTAACACTGCTGCTGCACACTGCAACAGAGTGCAACACTGCTGCTGCAGACTGCAACAAATAGAGTGGAACACTGCTGCTGTATACTGCAACAAAAAGAGTGTAACACTGCTGCTGGACACTACAACAAATAGAGTGGAACACTGCTGCTGCAGACTGCAACAATGCGTGTAACACTGCTGCTGCACACTGCAACAAAGAGAGTGGAACACTGCTGCCGCAGGCTGCAACAAATAGAGTGTAACACTGCTGCTGTACAATGCAACAAATAGAGTGGAACACTGCTGCTGCTCACTGCAACAAATAGAGTGGAACACTGCTGCTGTACACTGCAACAAATAGAGTGGAACACTGCTGCTGCACACTGCAACAAATAGAGTGGAACACTGCTGCTGCAGACTGCAACAAATAGAGTGGAACACTGCTGCTGCAGACTGCAACAAATAGAGTGTAACACTGCTGCTGCAGAATGCAACAAATAGAGTGGAACACTGCTGCTGCAGACTGCAACAAGCATTGAGGAACACTGCTGCTGCATACTGCATCAAATAAAGTGGAACACTGCTGCTGCAAAGTGCAACAAAGAGCGTGCAATACTGCTGCTGCACACTGCAACAAATAGAGTGCAACTCTGCTGTTGCATACTGCAACAAATAGAGTGGAACACTGCTGCTGTACACTGCAACAAATAGAGTGGAACACTGCTGCTGTATACTGCAACAAAAAGAGTGGAACACTGCTGCTGGACACTACAACAAATAGAGTGGAACACTGCTGCTGCAGACTGCAACAAAGCGTGCAACACTGCTGCTGCACACTGCAACAAATAGAGTGGAACACTGCTGCCGCAGGCTGCAACAAATAGAGTGGAACACTGCTGCTGCAGACTGCAACAAATAGTGTGTAACACTGCTGCTGCACACTGCAACAAATAGAGTGTAACACTGCTGCTGCATACTGCAACAAATAAAGTGGAACACTGCTGCTGTACAATGCAACAAACAGAGTGGAGCACTGCTGCTGCAGACTGCAACAAACAGAGTGGAACACTGCTGCTGTACACTGCAACAAACAGAGTGGAACACTGCTGCTGCAGACTGCAACAAATAGAGTGGAACACTGCTGCTGCAGACTGCAACAAATAGAGTGCAACACCGCTGTTGCATACTGCAACAAATAGAGTGGAACACTGCTGCTGTAGACTGCAACAAATAGAGTGGAACACTGCTGCTGCAGACTGCAACAAATAGAGTGCAACACCGCTGTTGCATACTGCAACAAATAGAGTGGAACACTGCTGCTGCAGACTGCAACAAATAGAGGGGAACACTGCTGCTGCACACTGCAACAGAGTGTAACACTGCTGCTGCACACTGCAACAGAGTGTAAAACTGCTGCTGTGCACTGCAACAAATGGAGAGGAACACTGCTGCTGCAGACTGCAACAAATAGAGTGCAACACTGCTGCTGCATACTGCAACAAATAAAGTGGAACACTGCTGCTGCACACTGCAAAAAAGAGCGTGCAACACTGCTGCTGCATACTGCAACAAAGAGAGTGCAACACTGCTGTTGCATACTGCAACAAAGAGTGTAACACTGCTGCTGCACACTGCAACAAATAGAGTGTAACACTGCTGCTGCAGACTGCAACAAATAGAGTGGAACACTGCTGCTGCAGACTGCAACAAATAGAGTGGAACACTGCTGCTGCAGACTGCAACAAATAGAGTGGAACACTGCTGCTGCAGACTGCAACAAATAGAGTGGAACACTGCTGCTGTATACTGCAACAAAAAGAGTGTAACACTGCTGCTGCACACTGCAACAAATAGAGTGGAACACTGCTGCTGCAGACTGCAACAAATAGTGTGTAACACTGCTGCTGTACAATGCAACAAATAGAGTGGAACACTGCTGCTGCTCACTGCAACAAATAGAGTGGAACACTGCTGCTGTACACTGCAACAAATAGAGTGGAACACTGCTGCTGCTCACTGCAACAAATAGAGTGGAACACTGCAGCTGTACACTGCAACAAATAGAGTGGAACACTGCTGCTGCAGACTGCAACAAATAGAGTGGAACACTGCTGCTGCAGACTGCAACAAATAGAGTGTAACACTGCTGCTGCAGACTGCAACAAATAGAGTGGAACACTGCTGCTGCAGACTGCAACAAGCATTGAGGAACACTGCTGCTGCATACTGCATCAAATAGAGTGTGACACTGCTGCTGCAGACTGCAACAAATAGAGTGGAACACTGCTGCTGCAGACTGCAACAAATAGAGTGGAACACTGCTGCTGTACACGGCAAAAACCGTGTGCAACACTGCTGCTGTGCAAAGCAACAATTAGAGTGGAACACAGCCGCTGCAGACTGCGACAAATAGAGTGGAACACTGCTGCTGCAGACTGCAACAAATAGAGTGGAACACTGCTGCTGTGCACTGCAACAAATAGAGTGCAACACTGCTGCTGCATACGGCAACAAATAGTGTGGAACACTGCTGCTGTACACTGCAACAAATAGAGTGGAACACTGCTGCTGCAGACTGCAACAAATAGAGTGGAACACTGCTGCTGTGCACTGCAACAAATGGAGAGGAACACTGCTGCTGCACACTGCAACAAACAGAGTGTAACACTGCTGATACACACTGCAACAAACAGAGTGGAACACTGCTGATGCACACTGCAACAAATGGAGTGTAACACTGCTGCTGCACACTGCAAAAGAGTGTAACACTGCTGCTGCACACTGCAACAGAGTGTAACACTGCTGCTGTGCACTGCAACGAATAGAGTGGAACACAGCTGCTGCTCACTGCAACAAATAGAGTGTAACACTGCTGCTGTGCACTGCAACAAATGGAGAGGAACACTGCTGCAGCAGACTGCAACAGAGTGTAACACTGCTGCTGCACACTGCAACAAATAGAGTGTAACATTGCTGCTGCACACTGCAACAGAGTGTTACACTGCTGCTGTGCACTGCAACAAATAGAGTGGAAAACTGCGACGGCACACTGCAACAAAAAGAGTGGAACACTGCTGCTCACTGCAAAAAATAGAGTGGAACACTGCTGCTGTGCACTGCAACAAATAGAGTGGAACACTGCTGCTGCAGACTGCAACAAATAGAGTGCAACACTGCTGCTGCATACTGCAACAAATAAAGTGGAACACTGCTGCTGCACAGTGCAACAAAGAGCGTGCAACACTGCTGCTGCACACTGCAACAAATAGAGTGCAACTCTGCTGTTGCATACTGCAACAAATAGAGTGGAACACTGCTGCTGTATACTGCAACAAAAAGAGTGTAACACTGCTGCTGCACACTGCAACAAATAGAGTGCAACACTGCTGCTGTATACTGCAACAAAAAGAGTGTAACACTGCTGCTGCACACTGCAACAAATAGAGTGGAACACTGCTGCTGCAGACTGCAACAAATAGAGTGGAACACTGCTGCTGTGCACTGCAACAAATAGAGAGGAACACTGCTGCAGCAGACTGCAACAGAGTGTAACACTGCTGCTGCACACTGCAACAATTAGAGTGTAACATTGCTGTTGCACACTGCAACAGAGTGTTACACTGCTGCTGTGCACTGCAACAAATAGAGTGGAAAACTGCGACGGCACACTGCAACAAAAAGAGTGGAACACTGCTGCTCATTGCAACAAATAGAGTGCAACTCTGCTGCTGTGCACTGCAACAAATAGAGTGGAACACTGCTGCTGCAGACTGCAACAAATAGAGTGCAACACTGCTGCTGCATACTGCAACAAATAAAGTGGAACACTGCTGCTGCACAGTGCAACAAAGAGCGTGCAACACTGGTGCTGCACACTGCAATAAATAGAGTGCAACTCTGCTGTTGCATACTGCAACAAATAGAGTGGAACACTGCTGCTGTATACTACAACAAAAAGAGTGTAACACTGCTGCTGCACACTGCAACAAATAGAGTGCAACACTGCTGCTGCAGACTGCAACAAATAGAGTGGAACACTGCTGCTGTATACTGCAACAAAAAGAGTGCAACACTGCTGCTGCACACTGCAACAAATAGAGTGGAACACTGCTGCTGCAGACTGCAACAAATAGAGTGGAACACTGCTGCTGTATACTGCAACAAAAAGAGTGTAACACTGCTGCTGCACACTGCAACAAATAGAGTGCAACACTGCTGCTGCACACTGCAATAAATAGAGTGCAACTCTGCTGTTGCATACTGCAACAAATAGAGTGGAACACTGCTGCTGTATACTGCAACAAAAAGAGTGTAACACTGCTGCTGCACACTGCAACAGAGTGCAACACTGCTGCTGCAGACTGCAACAAAAAGAGTGGAACACTGCTGCTGTATACTGCAACAAAAAGAGTGTAACACTGCTGCTGGACACTACAACAAATAGAGTGGAACACTGCTGCTGCAGACTGCAACAATGCGTGTAACACTGCTGCTGCACACTGCAACAAACAGAGTGGAACACTGCTGCCGCAGGCTGCAACAAATAGAGTGGAACACTGCTGCTGTACACTGCAACAAATAGAGTGTAACACTGCTGCTGCAGACTGCAACAAATAGAGTGGAACACTGCTGCTGCAGACTGCAACAAATAGAGTGGAACACTGCTGCTGTATACTGCAACAAAAAGAGTGTAACACTGCTGCTGCACACTGCAACAAATAGAGTGGAACACTGCTGCTGCAGACTGCAACAAATAGTGTGTAACACTGCTGCTGTACAATGCAACAAATAGAGTGGAACACTGCTGCTGCTCACTGCAACAAATAGAGTGGAACACTGCTGCTGTACACTGCAACAAATAGAGTGGAACACTGCTGCTGCACACTGCTACAAATAGAGTGGAACACTGCTGCTGCAGACTGCAACAAATAGAGTGGAACACTGCTGCTGCAGACTGCAACAAATAGAGTGGAACACTGCTGCTGCAGACTGCAACAAATAGAGTGTAACACTGCTGCTGCAGAATGCAACAAATAGAGTGGAACACTGCTGCTGCAGACTGCAACAAGCATTGAGGAACACTGCTGCTGCATACTGCATCAAATAAAGTGGAACACTGCTGCTGCAAAGTGCAACAAAGAGCGTGCAACACTGCTGCTGCACACTGCAACAAATAGAGTGCAACTCTGCTGTTGCATACTGCAACAAATAGAGTGGAACACTGCTGCTGTATACTGCAACAAATAGAGTGGAACACTGCTGCTGTATACTGCAACAAAAAGAGTGGAACACTGCTGCTGGACACTACAACAAATAGAGTGGAACACTGCTGCTGCAGACTGCAACAAAGCGTGCAACACTGCTGCTGCACACTGCAACAAATAGAGTGGAACACTGCTGCCGCAGGCTGCAACAAATAGAGTGGAACACTGCTGCTGCAGACTGCAACAAATAGTGTGTAACACTGCTGCTGCACACTGCAACAAATAGAGTGTAACACTGCTGCTGCATACTGCAACAAATAAAGTGGAACACTGCTGCTGTACAATGCAACAAACAGAGTGGAGCACTGCTGCTGCAGACTGCAACAAATAGAGTGGAACACTGCTGCTGTACACTGCAACAAACAGAGTGGAACACTGCTGCTGCAGACTGCAACAAATAGAGTGGAACACTGCTGCTGTAGACTGCAACAAATAGAGTGGAACACTGCTGCTGCAGACTGCAACAAATAGAGTGCAACACCGCTGTTGCATACTGCAACAAATAGAGTGGAACACTGCTGCTGCAGACTGCAACAAATAGAGGGGAACACTGCTGCTGCACACTGCAACAGAGTGTAACACTGCTGCTGCACACTGCAACAGAGTGTAAAACTGCTGCTGTGCACTGCAACAAATGGAGAGGAACACTGCTGCTGCAGACTGCAACAAATAGAGTGCAACACTGCTGCTGCATACTGCAACAAATAAAGTGGAACACTGCTGCTGCACACTGCAAAAAAGAGCGTGCAACACTGCTGCTGCATACTGCAACAAAGAGAGTGCAACACTGCTGTTGCATACTGCAACAAAGAGTGTAACACTGCTGCTGCACACTGCAACAAATAGAGTGTAACACTGCTGCTGCAGACTGCAACAAATAGAGTGGAACACTGCTGCTGCAGACTGCAACAAATAGAGTGGAACACTGCTGCTGCAGACTGCAACAAATAGAGTGGAACACTGCTGCTGCAGACTGGAACAAATAGAGTGGAACACTGCTGCTGTATACTGCAACAAAAAGAGTGTAACACTGCTGCTGCACACTGCAACAAATAGAGTGGAACACTGCTGCTGCAGACTGCAACAAATAGTGTGTAACACTGCTGCTGTACAATGCAACAAATAGAGTGGAACACTGCTGCTGCTCACTGCAACAAATAGAGTGGAACACTGCTGCTGTACACTGCAACAAATAGAGTGGAACACTGCTGCTGCTCACTGCAACAAATAGAGTGGAACACTGCTGCTGTACACTGCAACAAATAGAGTGGAACACTGCTGCTGCAGACTGCAACAAATAGAGTGGAACACTGCTGCTGCAGACTGCAACAAATAGAGTGTAACACTGCTGCTGCAGACTGCAACAAATAGAGTGGAACACTGCTGCTGCAGACTGCAACAAATAGTGTGTAACACTGCTGCTGTACAATGCAACAAATAGAGTGGAACACTGCTGCTGCTCACTGCAACAAATAGAGTGGAACACTGCTGCTGTACACTGCAACAAATAGAGTGGAACACTGCTGCTGCACACTGCAACAAATAGAGTGGAACACTGCTGCTGCAGACTGCAACAAATAGAGTGAAACACTGCTGCTGCAGAATGCAACAAATAGAGTGGAACACTGCTGCTGCAGACTGCAACAAGCATTGAGGAACACTGCTGCTGCATACTGCATCAAATAAAGTGGAACACTGCTGCTGCAAAGTGCAACAAAGAGCGTGCAACACTGCTGCTGCACACTGCAACAAATAGAGTGCAACTCTGCTGTTGCATACTGCAACAAATAGAGTGGAACACTGCTGCTGTATACTGCAACAAATAGAGTGGAACACTGATGCTGTATACTGCAACAAAAAGAGTGGAACACTGCTGCTGGACACTACAACAAATAGAGTGGAACACTGCTGCTGCAGACTGCAACAAAGCGTGCAACACTGCTGCTGCACACTGCAACAAATAGAGTGGAACACTGCTGCTGCAGACTGCAACAAATAGTGTGTAACACTGCTGCTGCACACTGCAAAAAAGAGCGTGCAACACTGCTGCTGCATACTGCAACAAAGAGAGTGCAACACTGCTGTTGCATACTGCAACAAAGAGTGTAACACTGCTGCTGCACACTGCAACAAATAGAGTGTAACACTGCTGCTGCAGACTGCAACAAATAGAGTGGAACACTGCTGCTGCAGACTGCAACAAATAGAGTGGAACACTGCTGCTGCAGACTGCAACAAATAGAGTGGAACACTGCTGCTGCAGACTGCAACAAATAGAGTGGAACACTGCTGCTGTATACTGCAACAAAAAGAGTGTAACACTGCTGCTGCACACTGCAACAAATAGAGTGGAACACTGCTGCTGCAGACTGCAACAAATAGTGTGTAACACTGCTGCTGTACAATGCAACAAATAGAGTGGAACACTGCTGCTGCTCACTGCAACAAATAGAGTGGAACACTGCTGCTGTACACTGCAACAAATAGAGTGGAACACTGCTGCTGCTCACTGCAACAAATAGAGTGGAACACTGCTGCTGTACACTGCAACAAATAGAGTGGAACACTGCTGCTGCAGACTGCAACAAATAGAGTGGAACACTGCTGCTGCAGACTGCAACAAATAGAGTGTAACACTGCTGCTGCAGACTGCAACAAATAGAGTGGAACACTGCTGCTGCAGACTGCAACAAATAGTGTGTAACACTGCTGCTGTACAATGCAACAAATAGAGTGGAACACTGCTGCTGCTCACTGCAACAAATAGAGTGGAACACTGCTGCTGTACACTGCAACAAATAGAGTGGAACACAGCTGCTGCACACTGCAACAAATAGAGTGGAACACTGCTGCTGCAGACTGCAACAAATAGAGTGGAACACTGCTGCTGCAGACTGCAACAAATAGAGTGTAACACTGCTGCTGCAGAATGCAACAAATAGAGTGGAACACTGCTGCTGCAGACTGCAACAAGCATTGAGGAACACTGCTGCTGCATACTGCATCAAATAAAGTGGAACACTGCTGCTGCAAAGTGCAACAAAGAGCGTGCAACACTGCTGCTGCACACTGCAACAAATAGAGTGCAACTCTGCTGTTGCATACTGCAACAAATAGAGTGGAACACTGCTGCTGTGCAACAAATAGAGTGGAACACTGCTGCTGTATACTGCAACAAAAAGAGTGGAACACTGCTGCTGGACACTACAACAAATAGAGTGGAACACTGCTGCTGCAGACTGCAACAAAGCGTGCAACACTGCTGCTGCACACTGCAACAAATAGAGTGGAACACTGCTGCCGCAGGCTGCAACAAATAGAGTGGAACACTGCTGCTGCAGACTGCAACAAATAGTGTGTAACACTGCTGCTGCACACTGCAACAAATAGAGTGTAACACTGCTGCTGCATACTGCAACAAATAAAGTGGAACACTGCTGCTGTACAATGCAACAAACAGAGTGGAGCACTGCTGCTGCAGACTGCAACAAATAGAGTGGAACACTGCTGCTGTACACTGCAACAAACAGAGTGGAACACTGCTGCTGCAGACTGCAACAAATAGAGTGGAACACTGCTGCTGTAGACTGCAACAAATAGAGTGGAACACTGCTGCTGCAGACTGCAACAAATAGAGTGCAACACCGCTGTTGCATACTGCAACAAATAGAGTGGAACACTGCTGCTGCAGACTGCAACAAATAGAGGGGAACACTGCTGCTGCACACTGCAACAGAGTGTAACACTGCTGCTGCACACTGCAACAGAGTGTAAAACTGCTGCTGTGCACTGCAACAAATGGAGAGGAACACTGCTGCTGCACACTGCAAAAAAGAGCGTGCAACACTGCTGCTGCATACTGCAACAAAGAGAGTGCAACACTGCTGTTGCATACTGCAACAAAGAGTGTAACACTGCTGCTGCACACTGCAACAAATAGAGTGTAACACTGCTGCTGCAGACTGCAACAAATAGAGTGGAACACTGCTGCTGCAGACTGCAACAAATAGAGTGGAACACTGCTGCTGCAGACTGCAACAAATAGAGTGGAACACTGCTGCTGCAGACTGCAACAAATAGAGTGGAACACTGCTGCTGTATACTGCAACAAAAAGAGTGTAACACTGCTGCTGCACACTGCAACAAATAGAGTGGAACACTGCTGCTGCAGACTGCAACAAATAGTGTGTAACACTGCTGCTGTACAATGCAACAAATAGAGTGGAACACTGCTGCTGTACACTGCAACAAATAGAGTGGAACACTGCTGCTGCGCACTGCAACAAATAGAGTGGAACACTGCTGCTGTACACTGCAACAAATAGAGTGGAACACTGCTGCTGCAGACTGCAACAAATAGAGTGGAACACTGCTGCTGCAGACTGCAACAAATAGAGTGTACCACTGCTGCTGCAGACTGCAACAAATAGAGTGGAACACTGCTGCTGCAGACTGCAACAAGCATTGAGGAACACTGCTGCTGCATACTGCATCAAATAGAGTGTGACACTGCTGCTGCAGACTGCAACAAATAGAGTGGAACACTGCTGCTGCAGACTGCAACAAATAGAGTGGAACACTGCTGCTGTACACTGCAAAAAATCGTGTGCAACACTGCTGCTGTGCAAAGCAACAATTAGAGTGGAACACAGCCGCTGCAGACTGCGACAAATAGAGTGGAACACTGCTGCTGCAGACTGCAACAAATAGAGGGGAACACTGCTGCTGCACACTGCAACAGAGTGTAACACTGCTGCTGCACACTGCAACAGAGTGTAAAACTGCTGCTGTGCACTGCAACAAATGGAGAGGAACACTGCTGCTGCAGACTGCAACAAATAGAGTGCAACACTGCTGCTGAATACTGCAACAAATAAAGTGGAACACTGCTGCTGCACACTGCAAAAAAGAGCGTGCAACACTGCTGCTGCATACTGCAACAAAGAGTGTAACACTGCTGCTGCACACTGCAACAAATAGAGTGTAACACTGCTGCTGCAGACTGCAACAAATAGAGTGGAACACTGCTGCTGCAGACTGCAACAAATAGAGTGGAACACTGCTGCTGCAGACTGCAACAAATAGAGTGGAACACTGCTGCTGCAGACTGCAACAAATAGAGTGGAACACTTCTGCTGTATACTGCAACAAAAAGAGTGTAACACTGCTGCTGCACACTGCAACAAATAGAGTGGAACACTGCTGCTGCAGACTGCAACAAATAGCGTGTAACACTGCTGCTGTAGAATGCAACAAATAGAGTGGAACACTGCTGCTGCTCACTGCAACAAATAGAGTGGAACACTGCTGCTGTACACTGCAACAAATAGAGTGGAACACTGCTGCTGCTCACTGCAACAAATAGAGTGGAACACTGCTGCTGTACACTGCAACAAATAGAGTGGAACACTGCTGCTGCAGACTGCAACAAATAGCGAGTGACACTGCTGCTGCAGACTGCAACAAATAGAGTGGAACACTGCTGCTGCAGACTGCAACAAATAGAGTGGAACACTGCTGCTGCAGACTGCAACAAATAGAGTGTAACACTGCTGCTGCAGAATGCAACAAATAGAGTGGAACACTGCTGCTGCAGACTGCAACAAGCATTGAGGAACACTGCTGCTGCATACTGCATCAAATAGAGTGTGACACGGCTGCTGCAGACTGCAACAAATAGAGTGGAACACTGCTGCTGCAGACTGCAACAAATAGAGTGGAACACTGCTGCTGTACACTGCAAAAAATCGTGTGCAACACTGCTGCTGTGCAAAGCAACAATTAGAGTGGAACACAGCCGCTGCAGACTGCGACAAATAGAGTGGAACACTGCTGCTGCAGACTGCGACAAATAGAGTGGAACACTGCTGCTGCAGACTGCAACAAATATAGGGGAACACTGCTGCTGTACACTTCAACAAATAGAGTGGAACACTGCTGCTGCAGACTGCAACAAATAGAGGGGAACACTGCTGCTGTACACTGCAACAAATAGAGTGGAACACTGCTGCTGCACACTGCAACAAATAGAATGCAACACTGCTGCTGCATACGGCAACAAATAGAGTGGAACACTGCTGCTGTACACTGCAACAAATAGAGTGGAACACTGCTGCTGCAGACTGCAACAAATAGAGTGGAACACTGCTGCTGTGCACTGCAACAAATAGAGTGCAACACTGCTGCTGCATACGGCAACAAATAGTGTGGAACACTGCTGCTGTACACTGCAACAAATAGAGTGGAACACTGCTGCTGCACACTGCAACAAACAGAGTGTAACACTGCTGATGCACACTGCAACAAACAGAGTGGAACACTGCTGATGCACACTGCAACAAATGGAGTGTAACACTGCTGCTGCACACTGCAAAAGAGTGTAACACTGCTGCTGCACACTGCAACAGAGTGTAACACTGCTGCTGTGCACTGCAACGAATAGAGTGGAACACAGCTGCTGCTCACTGCAACAAATAGAGTGTAACACTGCTGCTGTGCACTGCAACAAATGGAGAGGAACACTGCTGCAGCAGACTGCAACAGAGTGTAACACTGCTGCTGCACACTGCAACAAATAGAGTGTAACATTGCTGCTGCACACTGCAACAGAGTGTTACACTGCTGCTGTGCACTGCAACAAATAGAGTGGAAAACTGCGACGGCACACTGCAACAAAAGGAGTGGAACACTGCTGCTCACTGCAAAAAATAGAGTGGAACACTGCTGCTGTGCACTGCAACAAATAGAGTGGAACACTGCTGCTGCAGACTGCAACAAATAGAGTGCAACACTGCTGCTGCATACTGCAACAAATAAAGTGGAACACTGCTGCTGCACAGTGCAACAAAGAGCGTGCAACACTGCTGCTGCACACTGCAACAAATAGAGTGCAACTCTGCTGTTGCATACTGCAACAAATAGAGTGGAACACTGCTGCTGTATACTGCAACAAAAAGAGTGTAACACTGCTGCTGCACACTGCAACAAAGAGAGTGCAACACTGCTGCTGCAGACTGCAACAAATAGAGTGGAACACTGCTGCTGTGCACTGCAACAAATAGAGAGGAACACTGCTGCAGCAGACTGCAACAGAGTGTAACACTGCTGCTGCACACTGCAACAATTAGAGTGTAACATTGCTGTTGCACACTGCAACAGAGTGTTACACTGCTGCTGTGCACTGCAACAAATAGAGTGGAAAACTGCGACGGCACACTGCAACAAAAAGAGTGGAACACTGCTGCTCATTGCAACAAATAGAGTGGAACACTGCTGCTGTGCACTGCAACAAATAGAGTGGAACACTGCTGCTGCAGACTGCAACAAATAGAGTGCAACACTGCTGCTGCATACTGCAACAAATAAAGTGGAACACTGCTGCTGCACAGTGCAACAAAGAGCGTGCAACACTGCTGCTGCACACTGCAATAAATAGAGTGCAACTCTGCTGTTGCATACTGCAACAAATAGAGTGGAACACTGCTGCTGTATACTGCAACAAAAAGAGTGTAACACTGCTGCTGCACACTGCAACAAATAGAGTGCAACACTGCTGCTGCAGACTGCAACAAATAGAGTGGAACACTGCTGCTGTATACTGCAACAAAAAGAGTGTAACACTGCTGCTGCACACTGCAACAGAGTGCAACACTGCTGCTGCAGACTGCAACAAATAGAGTGGAACACTGCTGCTGTATACTGCAACAAAAAGAGTGTAACACTGCTGCTGGACACTACAACAAATAGAGTGGAACACTGCTGCTGCAGACTGCAACAATGCGTGTAACACTGCTGCTGCACACTGCAACAAACAGAGTGGAACACTGCTGCCGCAGGCTGCAACAAATAGAGTGGAACACTGCTGCTGTACACTGCAACAAATAGAGTGGAACACTGCTGCTGCAGACTGCAACAAATAGTGTGTAACACTGCTGCTGCACACTGCAACAAATAGAGTGTAACACTGCTGCTGCACACTGCAACAAATAAAGTGGAACACTGCTGCTGTACACTGCAACAAATAGAGTGGAACACTGCTGCTGCTCACTGCAACAAATAGATTGGAACACTGCTGCTGTACACTGCAACAAATAGAGTGGAACACTGCTGCTGCAGACTGCAACAAATAGCGAGTAACACTGCTGCTGCAGACTGCAACAAATAGAGTGGAACACTGCTGCTGCAGACTGCAACAAATAGAGTGGAACACTGCTGCTGCAGACTGCAACAAATAGAGTGTAACACTGCTGCTGCAGAATGCAACAAATAGAGTGGAACACTGCTGCTGCAGACTGCAACAAGCATTGAGGAACACTGCTGCTGCATACTGCATCAAATAGAGTGTGACACTGCTGCTGCAGACTGCAACAAATAGAGTGGAACACTGCTGCTGCAGACTGCAACAAATAGAGTGGAACACTGCTGCAGTACACTGCAAAAAATCGTGTGCAACACTGCTGCTGTGCAAAGCAACAATTAGAGTGGAACACAGCCGCTGCAGACTGCGACAAATAGAGTGGAACACTGCTGCTGCAGACTGCGACAAATAGAGTGGAACACTGCTGCTGCAGACTGCAACAAATAGAGGGGAACACTGCTGCTGTACACTTCAACAAATAGAGTGGAACACTGCTGCTGCAGACTGCAACAAATAGAGGGGAACACTGCTGCTGTACACTGCAACAAATAGAGTGGAACACTGCTGCTGCACACTGCAACAAATAGAATGCAACACTGCTGCTGCATACGGCAACAAATAGAGTGGAACACTGCTGCTGTACACTGCAACAAATAGAGTGGAACACTGCTGCTGCAGACTGCAACAAATAGAGTGGAACACTGCTGCTGTGCACTGCAACAAATAGAGTGCAACACTGCTGCTGCATACGGCAACAAATAGTGTGGAACACTGCTGCTGTACACTGCAACAAATAGAGTGGAACACTGCTGCTGCAGACTGCAACAAATAGAGTGGAACACTGCTGCTGTGCACTGCAACAAATGGAGAGGAACACTGCTGCTGCACACTGCAACAAACAGAGTGTAACACTGCTGATGCACACTGCAACAAACAGAGTGGAACACTGCTGATGCACACTGCAACAAATGGAGTGTAACACTGCTGCTGCACACTGCAAAAGAGTGTAACACTGCTGCTGCACACTGCAACAGAGTGTAACACTGCTGCTGCACACTGCAACAAATAGAGTGTAACATTGCTGCTGCACACTGCAACAGAGTGTTACACTGCTGCTGTGCACTGCAACAAATAGAGTGGAAAACTGCGACGGCACACTGCAACAAAAAGAGTGGAACACTGCTGCTCACTGCAAAAAATAGAGTGGAACACTGCTGCTGCAGACTGCAACAAATAGAGTGCAACACTGCTGCTGCATACTGCAACAAATAAAGTGGAACACTGCTGCTGCACAGTGCAACAAAGAGCGTGCAACACTGCTGCTGCACACTGCAACAAATAGAGTGCAACTCTGCTGTTGCATACTGCAACAAATAGAGTGGAAAACTGCTGCTGTATACTGCAACAAAAAGAGTGTAACACTGCTGCTGCACACTGCAACAAATAGAGTGCAACACTGCTGCTGCAGACTGCAACAAATAGAGTGGAACACTGCTGCTGTATACTGCAACAAAAAGAGTGTAACACTGCTGCTGCACACTGCAACAAATAGAGTGGAACACTGCTGCTGCAGACTGCAACAAATAGAGTGGAACACTGCTGATGTGCACTGCAACAAATAGAGAGGAACACTGCTGCAGCAGACTGCAACAGAGTGTAACACTGCTGCTGCACACTGCAACAATTAGAGTGTAACATTGCTGTTGCACACTGCAACAGAGTGTTACACTGCTGCTGTGCACTGCAACAAATAGAGTGGAAAACTGCGACGGCACACTGCAACAAAAAGAGTGGAACACTGCTGCTCATTGCAACAAATAGAGTGGAACACTGCTGCTGTGCACTGCAACAAATAGAGTGGAACACTGCTGCTGCAGACTGCAACAAATAGAGTGCAACACTGCTGCTGCATACTGCAACAAATAAAGTGGAACACTGCTGCTGCACAGTGCAACAAAGAGCGTGCAACACTGCTGCTGCACACTGCAATAAATAGAGTGCAACTCTGCTGTTGCATACTGCAACAAATAGAGTGGAACACTGCTGCTGTATACTGCAACAAAAAGAGTGTAACACTGCTGCTGCAGACTGCAACAAATAGAGTGGAACACTGCTGCTGTATACTGCAACAAAAAGAGTGTAACACTGCTGCTGCACACTGCAACAAATAGAGTGGAACACTGCTGCTGCAGACTGCAACAAATAGAGTGGAACACTGCTGCTGTATACTGCAACAAAAAGAGTGTAACACTGCTGCTGCACACTGCAACAAATAGAGTGCAACACTGCTGCTGCACACTGCAATAAATAGAGTGCAACTCTGCTGTTGCATACTGCAACAAATAGAGTGGAACACTGCTGCTGTATACTGCAACAAAAAGAGTGTAACACTGCTGCTGCACACTGCAACAGAGTGCAACACTGCTGCTGCAGACTGCAACAAATAGAGTGGAACACTGCTGCTGTATACTGCAACAAAAAGAGTGTAACACTGCTGCTGGACACTACAACAAATAGAGTGGAACACTGCTGCTGCAGACTGCAACAATGCGTGTAACACTGCTGCTGCACACTGCAACAAACAGAGTGGAACACTGCTGCCGCAGGCTGCAACAAATAGAGTGGAACACTGCTGCTGTACACTGCAACAAATAGAGTGTAACACTGCTGCTGCAGACTGCAACAAATAGTGTGTAACACTGCTGCTGCACACTGCAACAAATAGAGTGTAACACTGCTGCTGCATACTGCAACAAATAAAGTGGAACACTGCTGCTGTACAATGCAACAAACAGAGTGGAGCACTGCTGCTGCAGACTGCAACAAATAGAGTGGAACACTGCTGCTGCTCACTGCAACAAATAGAGTGGAACACTGCTGCTGCATACAGCAACAAAAAGAGTGGAACACTGCTGCTGCAGAGTGCAACAAATAGAGGGGAACACTGCTGCTGCAGAGTGCAACAAATAGAGTGGAACACTGCTGCTGCTCACTGCAACAAATAGAGTGGAACACTGCTGCTGCAGATTGCAACAAATAGAGGGGAACACTGCTGCTGCACACTGCAACAAATAGAGTGTAACACTGCTGCTGCATACTGCAACAAATAAAGTGGAACACTGCTGCTGTACAATGCAACAAACAGATTAGAACACTGCTGCTGCAGACTGCAACAAATAGAGGGGAACACTGCTGCTGCATACTGCAACAAATAAAGTGGAACACTGCTGCTGTACAATGCAACAAACAGAGTGGAACACTGGTGCTGCAGACTGCAACAAATAGAGTGGAACACTGCAGCTGTAGACTGCAACAAATAGAGTGGAACACTGCTGCTGCAGACTGCAACAAATAGAGTGCAACACCGCTGTTGCATACTGCAACAAATAGAGTGGAACACTGCTGCTGCAGACTGCAACAAATAGAGTGCAACACCGCTGTTGCATACTGCAACAAATAGAGTGGAACACTGCTGCTGCAGACTGCAACAAATAGAGTGGAACACTGCTGCTGCAGAGTGCAACAAATAGAGTGGAACACTGCTGCTGCTCACTGCAACAAATAGAGTGGAACACTGCTGCTGCAGACTGCAACAAATAGTGTGTAACACTGATGCTGCACACTGCAACAAATAGAGTGTAACACTGCTGCTGCATACTGCAACAAATAAAGTGGAACACTGCTGCTGTACAATGCAACAAACAGATTAGAACACTGCTGCTGCAGACTGCAACAAATAAAGTGGAACACTGCTGCTGTACAATGCAACAAACAGTGTGGAGCACTGCTGCTGCAGACTGCAACAAATAGAGTGTAACACTGCTGCTGTACACTGCAACAAACAGAGTGGAACACTGCTGCTGCAGACTGCAACAAATAGAGTGGAACACTGCTGCTGCAGACTGCAACAAATAGAGGGGAACACTGCTGCTGCAGAGTGCAACAAATAGAGTGGAACACTGCTGCTGCTCACTGCAACAAATAGAGTGGAACACTGCTGCTGCAGACTGCGACAAATAGAGTGGAACACTGCTGCTGCAGACTGCAATAAATAGAGAGGAACACTGCTGCTGCAGACTGCAACAAATAGAGTGGAACACTGCTGCTGTGCACTGCAACAAATAGAGGGGAACACTGCTGCTGTACACTGCAACAAATAGAGTGGAACACTGCTGCTGTATACTGCAACAAATAAAGTGGAACACTGCTGCTGCACAGTGCAACAAAGAGCGTGCAACACTGCTGCTGCACACTGCAACAAATAGAGTGCAACTCTGCTGTTGCATACTGCAACAAATAGAGTGGAACACTGCTGCTGTATACTGCAACAAAAAGAGTGTAACACTGCTGCTGCACACTGCAACAAATAGAGTGCAACACTGCTGCTGCAGACTGCAACAAATAGAGTGGAACACTGCTGCTGTATACTGCAACAAAAAGAGTGTAACACTGCTGCTGCACACTGCAACAAATAGAGTGGAACACTGCTGCTGCAGACTGCAACAAATAGAGTGGAACACTGCTGCTGTGCACTGCAACAAATAGAGAGGAACACTGCTGCAGCAGACTGCAACAGAGTGTAACACTGCTGCTGCACACTGCAACAATTAGAGTGTAACATTGCTGTTGCACACTGCAACAGAGTGTTACACTGCTGCTGTGCACTGCAACAAATAGAGTGGAAAACTGCGACGGCACACTGCAACAAAAAGAGTGGAACACTGCTGCTCATTGCAACAAATAGAGTGGAACACTGCTGCTGCAGACTGCAACAAATAGAGTGCAACACTGCTGCTGCATACTGCAACAAATAAAGTGGAACACTGCTGCTGCACAGTGCAACAAAGAGCGTGCAACACTGCTGCTGCACACTGCAATAAATAGAGTGCAACTCTGCTGTTGCATACTGCAACAAATAGAGTGGAACACTGCTGCTGTATACTGCAACAAAAAGAGTGTAACACTGCTGCTGCAGACTGCAACAAATAGAGTGGAACACTGCTGCTGTATACTGCAACAAAAAGAGTGTAACACTGCTGCTGCACACTGCAACAAATAGAGTGGAACACTGCTGCTGCAGACTGCAACAAATAGAGTGGAACACTGCTGCTGTATACTGCAACAAAAAGAGTGTAACACTGCTGCTGCACACTGCAACAAATAGAGTGCAACACTGCTGCTGCACACTGCAATAAATAGAGTGCAACTCTGCTGTTGCATACTGCAACAAATAGAGTGGAACACTGCTGCTGTATACTGCAACAAAAAGAGTGTAACACTGCTGCTGCACACTGCAACAGAGTGCAACACTGCTGCTGCAGACTGCAACAAATAGAGTGGAACACTGCTGCTGTATACTGCAACAAAAAGAGTGTAACACTGCTGCTGGACACTACAACAAATAGAGTGGAACACTGCTGCTGCAGACTGCAACAAATAGAGTGGAACACTGCTGATGTGCACTGCAACAAATAGAGAGGAACACTGCTGCAGCAGACTGCAACAGAGTGTAACACTGCTGCTGCACACTGCAACAAACAGAGTGGAACACTGCTGCCGCAGGCTGCAACAAATAGAGTGGAACACTGCTGCTGTACACTGCAACAAATAGAGTGTAACACTGCTGCTGCAGACTGCAACAAATAGTGTGTAACACTGCTGCTGCACACTGCAACAAATAAAGTGGAACACTGCTGCTGTACAATGCAACAAACAGAGTGGAGCACTGCTGCTGCAGACTGCAACAAATAGAGTGGAACACTGCTGCTGCTCACTGCAACAAATAGAGTGGAACACTGCTGCTGCATACAGCAACAAAAAGAGTGGAACACTGCTGCTGCAGAGTGCAACAAATAGAGGGGAACACTGCTGCTGCAGAGTGCAACAAATAGAGTGGAACACTGCTGCTGCTCACTGCAACAAATAGAGTGGAACACTGCTGCTGCAGATTGCAACAAATAGAGGGGAACACTGCTGCTGCACACTGCAACAAATAGAGTGTAACACTGCTGCTGCATACTGCAACAAATAGAGTGCAACACTGCTGCTGCAGACTGCAACAAATAGAGTGCAACACTGCTGCTGCATACTGCAACAAATAAAGTGGAACACTGCTGCTGCACAGTGCAACAAAGAGCGTGCAACACTGCTGCTGCACACTGCAACAAATAGAGTGCAACTCTGCTGTTGCATACTGCAACAAATAGAGTGGAACACTGCTGCTGTATACTGCAACAAAAAGAGTGTAACACTGCTGCTGCACACTGCAACAAATAGAGTGCAACACTGCTGCTGCAGACTGCAACAAATAGAGTGGAACACTGCTGCTGTGCACTGCAACAAATAGAGAGGAACACTGCTGCAGCAGACTGCAACAGAGTGTAACACTGCTGCTGCACACTGCAACAATTAGAGTGTAACATTGCTGTTGCACACTGCAACAGAGTGTTACACTGCTGCTGTGCACTGCAACAAATAGAGTGGAAAACTGCGACGGCACACTGCAACAAAAAGAGTGGAACACTGCTGCTCATTGCAACAAATAGAGTGGAACACTGCTGCTGTGCACTGCAACAAATAGAGTGGAACACTGCTGCTGCAGACTGCAACAAATAGAGTGCAACACTGCTGCTGCATACTGCAACAAATAAAGTGGAACACTGCTGCTGCACAGTGCAACAAAGAGCGTGCAACACTGCTGCTGCACACTGCAATAAATAGAGTGCAACTCTGCTGTTGCATACTGCAACAAATAGAGTGGAACACTGCTGCTGTATACTGCAACAAAAAGAGTGTAACACTGCTGCTGCACACTGCAACAAATAGAGTGCAACACTGCTGCTGCAGACTGCAACAAATAGAGTGGAACACTGCTGCTGTATACTGCAACAAAAAGAGTGTAACACTGCTGCTGCACACTGCAACAGAGTGCAACACTGCTGCTGCAGACTGCAACAAATAGAGTGGAACACTGCTGCTGTATACTGCAACAAAAAGAGTGTAACACTGCTGCTGGACACTACAACAAATAGAGTGGAACACTGCTGCTGCAGACTGCAACAATGCGTGTAACACTGCTGCTGCACACTGCAACAAACAGAGTGGAACACTGCTGCCGCAGGCTGCAACAAATAGTGTGTAACACTGCTGCTGCACACTGCAACAAATAGAGTGTAACACTGCTGCTGCACACTGCAACAAATAAAGTGGAACACTGCTGCTGTACACTGCAACAAATAGAGTGGAACACTGCTGCTGCTCACTGCAACAAATAGAGTGGAACACTGCTGCTGTACACTGCAACAAATAGAGTGGAACACTGCTGCTGCAGACTGCAACAAATAGCGAGTAACACTGCTGCTGCAGACTGCAACAAATAGAGTGGAACACTGCTGCTGCAGACTGCAACAAATAGAGTGGAACACTGCTGCTGCAGACTGCAACAAATAGAGTGTAACACTGCTGCTGCAGAATGCAACAAATAGAGTGGAACACTGCTGCTGCAGACTGCAACAAGCATTGAGGAACACTGCTGCTGCATACTGCATCAAATAGAGTGTGACACTGCTGCTGCAGACTGCAACAAATAGAGTGGAACACTGCTGCTGCAGACTGCAACAAATAGAGTGGAACACTGCTGCTGTACACTGCAAAAAATCGTGTGCAACACTGCTGCTGTGCAAAGCAACAATTAGAGTGGAACACAGCCGCTGCAGACTGCGACAAATAGAGTGGAACACTGCTGCTGCAGACTGCGACAAATAGAGTGGAACACTGCTGCTGCAGACTGCAACAAATAGAGGGGAACACTGCTGCTGTACACTTCAACAAATAGAGTGGAACACTGCTGCTGCAGACTGCAACAAATAGAGGGGAACACTGCTGCTGTACACTGCAACAAATAGAGTGGAACACTGCTGCTGCACACTGCAACAAATAGAATGCAACACTGCAGCTGCATACGGCAACAAATAGAGTGGAACACTGCTGCTGTACACTGCAACAAATAGAGTGGAACACTGCTGCTGCAGACTGCAACAAATAGAGTGGAACACTGCTGCTGTGCACTGCAACAAATAGAGTGCAACACTGCTGCTGCATACGGCAACAAATAGTGTGGAACACTGCTGCTGTACACTGCAACAAATAGAGTGGAACACTGCTGCTGCAGACTGCAACAAATAGAGTGGAACACTGCTGCTGTGCACTGCAACAAATGGAGAGGAACACTGCTGCTGCACACTGCAACAAACAGAGTGTAACACTGCTGATGCACACTGCAACAAACAGAGTGGAACACTGCTGATGCACACTGCAACAAATGGAGTGTAACACTGCTGCTGCACACTGCAAAAGAGAGTAACACTGCTGCTGCACACTGCAACAGAGTGTAACACTGCTGCTGCACACTGCAACAAATAGAGTGTAACATTGCTGCTGCACACTGCAACAGAGTGTTACACTGCTGCTGTGCACTGCAACAAATAGAGTGGAAAACTGCGACGGCACACTGCAACAAAAAGAGTGGAACACTGCTGCTCACTGCAAAAAATAGAGTGGAACACTGCTGCTGCAGACTGCAACAAATAGAGTGCAACACTGCTGCTGCATACTGCAACAAATAAAGTGGAACACTGCTGCTGCACAGTGCAACAAAGAGCGTGCAACACTGCTGCTGCACACTGCAACAAATAGAGTGCAACTCTGCTGTTGCATACTGCAACAAATAGAGTGGAAAACTGCTGCTGTATACTGCAACAAAAAGAGTGTAACACTGCTGCTGCACACTGCAACAAATAGAGTGCAACACTGCTGCTGCAGACTGCAACAAATAGAGTGGAACACTGCTGCTGTATACTGCAACAAAAAGAGTGTAACACTGCTGCTGCACACTGCAACAAATAGAGTGGAACACTGCTGCTGCAGACTGCAACAAATAGAGTGGAACACTGCTGATGTGCACTGCAACAAATAGAGAGGAACACTGCTGCAGCAGACTGCAACAGAGTGTAACACTGCTGCTGCACACTGCAACAAACAGAGTGGAACACTGCTGCCGCAGGCTGCAACAAATAGAGTGGAACACTGCTGCTGTACACTGCAACAAATAGAGTGTAACACTGCTGCTGCAGACTGCAACAAATAGTGTGTAACACTGCTGCTGCACACTGCAACAAATAAAGTGGAACACTGCTGCTGTACAATGCAACAAACAGAGTGGAGCACTGCTGCTGCAGACTGCAACAAATAGAGTGGAACACTGCTGCTGCTCACTGCAACAAATAGAGTGGAACACTGCTGCTGCAGATTGCAACAAATAGAGGGGAACACTGCTGCTGCACACTGCAACAAATAGAGTGTAACACTGCTGCTGCATACTGCAACAAATAGAGTGGAACACTGCTGCTGCAGACTGCAACAAATAGAGTGCAACACTGCTGCTGCATACTGCAACAAATAAAGTGGAACACTGCTGCTGCACAGTGCAACAAAGAGCGTGCAACACTGCTGCTGCACACTGCAACAAATAGAGTGCAACTCTGCTGTTGCATACTGCAACAAATAGAGTGGAACACTGCTGCTGTATACTGCAACAAAAAGAGTGTAACACTGCTGCTGCACACTGCAACAAATAGAGTGCAACACTGCTGCTGCAGACTGCAACAAATAGAGTGGAACACTGCTGCTGTGCACTGCAACAAATAGAGAGGAACACTGCTGCAGCAGACTGCAACAGAGTGTAACACTGCTGCTGCACACTGCAACAATTAGAGTGTAACATTGCTGTTGCACACTGCAACAGAGTGTTACACTGCTGCTGTGCACTGCAACAAATAGAGTGGAAAACTGCGACGGCACACTGCAACAAAAAGAGTGGAACACTGCTGCTCATTGCAACAAATAGAGTGGAACACTGCTGCTGTGCACTGCAACAAATAGAGTGGAACACTGCTGCTGCAGACTGCAACAAATAGAGTGCAACACTGCTGCTGCATACTGCAACAAATAAAGTGGAACACTGCTGCTGCACAGTGCAACAAAGAGCGTGCAACACTGCTGCTGCACACTGCAATAAATAGAGTGCAACTCTGCTGTTGCATACTGCAACAAATAGAGTGGAACACTGCTGCTGTATACTGCAACAAAAAGAGTGTAACACTGCTGCTGCACACTGCAACAAATAGAGTGCAACACTGCTGCTGCAGACTGCAACAAATAGAGTGGAACACTGCTGCTGTATACTGCAACAAAAAGAGTGTAACACTGCTGCTGCACACTGCAACAGAGTGCAACACTGCTGCTGCAGACTGCAACAAATAGAGTGGAACACTGCTGCTGTATACTGCAACAAAAAGAGTGTAACACTGCTGCTGGACACTACAACAAATAGAGTGGAACACTGCTGCTGCAGACTGCAACAATGCGTGTAACACTGCTGCTGCACACTGCAACAAACAGAGTGGAACACTGCTGCCGCAGGCTGCAACAAACAGTGTGTAACACTGCTGCTGCACACTGCAACAAATAGAGTGTAACACTGCTGCTGCACACTGCAACAAATAAAGTGGAACACTGCTGCTGTACACTGCAACAAATAGAGTGGAACACTGCTGCTGCTCACTGCAACAAATAGAGTGGAACACTGCTGCTGTACACTGCAACAAATAGAGTGGAACACTGCTGCTGCAGACTGCAACAAATAGCGAGTAACACTGCTGCTGCAGACTGCAACAAATAGAGTGGAACACTGCTGCTGCAGACTGCAACAAATAGAGTGGAACACTGCTGCTGCAGACTGCAACAAATAGAGTGTAACACTGCTGCTGCAGAATGCAACAAATAGAGTGGAACACTGCTGCTGCAGACTGCAACAAGCATTGAGGAACACTGCTGCTGCATACTGCATCAAATAGAGTGTGACACAGCTGCTGCAGACTGCAACAAATAGAGTGGAACACTGCTGCTGCAGACTGCAACAAATAGAGTGGAACACTGCTGCTGTACACTGCAAAAAATCGTGTGCAACACTGCTGCTGTGCAAAGCAACAATTAGAGTGGAACACAGCCGCTGCAGACTGCGACAAATAGAGTGGAACACTGCTGCTGCAGACTGCGACAAATAGAGTGGAACACTGCTGCTGCAGACTGCAACAAATAGAGGGGAACACTGCTGCTGTACACTTCAACAAATAGAGTGGAACACTGCTGCTGCAGACTGCAACAAATAGAGGGGAACACTGCTGCTGTACACTGCAACAAATAGAGTGGAACACTGCTGCTGCACACTGCAACAAATAGAATGCAACACTGCTGCTGCATACGGCAACAAATAGAGTGGAACACTGCTGCTGTACACTGCAACAAATAGAGTGGAACACTGCTGCTGCAGACTGCAACAAATAGAGTGGAACACTGCTGCTGTGCACTGCAACAAATAGAGTGCAACACTGCTGCTGCATACGGCAACAAATAGTGTGGAACACTGCTGCTGTACACTGCAACAAATAGAGTGGAACACTGCTGCTGCAGACTGCAACAAATAGAGTGGAACACTGCTGCTGTGCACTGCAACAAATGGAGAGGAACACTGCTGCTGCACACTGCAACAAACAGAGTGTAACACTGCTGATGCACACTGCAACAAACAGAGTGGAACACTGCTGATGCACACTGCAACAAATGGAGTGTAACACTGCTGCTGCACACTGCAAAAGAGTGTAACACTGCTGCTGCACACTGCAACAGAGTGTAACACTGCTGCTGCACACTGCAACAAATAGAGTGTAACATTGCTGCTGCACACTGCAACAGAGTGTTACACTGCTGCTGTGCACTGCAACAAATAGAGTGGAAAACTGCGACGGCACACTGCAACAAAAAGAGTGGAACACTGCTGCTCACTGCAAAAAATAGAGTGGAACACTGCTGCTGCAGACTGCAACAAATAGAGTGCAACACTGCTGCTGCATACTGCAACAAATAAAGTGGAACACTGCTGCTGCACAGTGCAACAAAGAGCGTGCAACACTGCTGCTGCACACTGCAACAAATAGAGTGCAACTCTGCTGTTGCATACTGCAACAAATAGAGTGGAAAACTGCTGCTGTATACTGCAACAAAAAGAGTGTAACACTGCTGCTGCACACTGCAACAAATAGAGTGCAACACTGCTGCTGCAGACTGCAACAAATAGAGTGGAACACTGCTGCTGCAGACTGCAACAAATAGAGTGGAACACTGCTGATGTGCACTGCAACAAATAGAGAGGAACACTGCTGCAGCAGACTGCAACAGAGTGTAACACTGCTGCTGCACACTGCAACAATTAGAGTGTAACATTGCTGTTGCACACTGCAACAGAGTGTTACACTGCTGCTGTGCACTGCAACAAATAGAGTGGAAAACTGCGACGGCACACTGCAACAAAAAGAGTGGAACACTGCTGCTCATTGCAACAAATAGAGTGGAACACTGCTGCTGTGCACTGCAACAAATAGAGTGGAACACTGCTGCGGCAGACTGCAACAAATAGAGTGCAACACTGCTGCTGCATACTGCAACAAATAAAGTGGAACACTGCTGCT